>NC_092038.1:36985162-37285162 GCF_003086295.3 Arachis hypogaea
GGAGATGGCGAAGGCGGCGACGGAGAATTATACTCGAATATATGCCGAGCTTGTGAGACAAGGAGAGGTTGCAATCTGCTCAGGATGATTTTACGAGCTAGAAGGTCATGTGGCTAAGGGTATGGATGCTATGTTGAAAATTGAAGGCTCAGGTCCGGGTTCTGGCTCCTGACCTGGATCTGAGCTTATTCAGTACGGATAACGTTGTTGTGGAGGGAAAGATTGTTCCTGCTCCCAACGAGGATGAGGTTCCAGTGTCCGACCCCAAAGTTCCGGTGTCCGACCCGACTTTGCCTTTGGCCGGGGATGGGTCGGTGTGGAGGTTTTAAACCGAGATGACGGTGCCGTCGATGCTGTCCCGATTTCTATGTTTCCTCCGCAGCCTTCTGTTGATGTGGAGTCCGGAAAGGACCTTGATCCTCTGTAATCTTTTTGGTTTTTTTGCCCGGCCTGTGGGCTTTTTGTTTTTGGATGGTTTCTGTGAACGCTTTGGACGCCTTTCTGCTTTTAGCTACTTGTAGTAACTTTTTAGCTTATTATGCGGCATTTTGTTCGCGTTTTGACATTTTGTTCCGCTTTTATGCTTTTTAGTTGTTTTTGGATAACAACTTTTTAGCTAGCGCTTGAAACTTTGGGTTTACCCCTTCCTTTGATTTCGTTCTTTCGCTTGTACTTTTTAGTTGTTTTTGTATAGCAACTTTTAGTAAGCGTTTTCGAAATCTTGGTTTTGCGTTTTAGGCTTCTTTCTTGGATCCGGGTTTTTCTCGGACCTCGGGCGTTCGAGTACTCCTTTGTTGGGTCCGACCTTGTCGTTGGTCGGCCTTTTAAGTTATTTTTGTAATCTCTTTTTATTTGGCTTTTGAGCCTTTTCAGAGTTACTTTATAACTTCTCACATTAATTTGAACCTCGTCGCTTTATCTTTGCCGACCTTATGTGGTCTCTTGGCAAATGATTTTTTGCGTTTTGCCGAGCATAAATTAATGCGCCTTGGTGGGGTACTTTCTAGGATTTGTTTCATCATGAGGAAAAAGAAAATAAAAAATTTATTAGTATTAAAAAAGAAAGAATATTTACAGAGTGTTTACCCTTGACTAGGTCGGGTGTCTTACTTAACCGGGTGTCTCATTAAAAAACCCTTTAGGGAAAAAGAGTACACCTCGGGTTAATTTTTCTAGCTGTAGTACCGTTTAGATTACAGGCGTGCCAGGCCCTGGGCAGCTCATTGCCTTCTAGGTCGGATACTTTGTAATAGCCTGTCCCTAAGACTTCTGTTACCTTGTAGGGTCCTTTCCAATTTGCAGCTAGCTTTCCTTCTCCCGCTTTTGTGTTCCGATGTCATTTCGGATTAGAATCAGGTCGTGAATGGAGAAGCGTCGCTTTATTACTTTCTGATTGTACTGAGGGCCGTTCGCCGTTTTAAGGCTTCTTCTCGGATTCGGGCTCTTTCTCGGACCTCGGGGAGGAGGTCGAGTTCTTCCTTTTGTGCCTGCGGGTTGCCTTCTTCTTGTAGAAGATGACTCTGGTGACCCTTCATCTATTTCAATAGGAATCATTGCCTCCATCCCGTAAGCTAGTCGGAACGGTGATTCTCCCGTTGTAGAGTGTGGGGTTGTCCGATATGCCCATAGTACCTGGGGGAGCTCCTCGGCCCATGCCCCTTTGGCCTCTTGGAGTCTCCGTTTTAACCCGGCCAAGATGACTTTATTTGCCGCCTCTCTTGTCCATTGGCTTGTGGGTGCTCGACTGAAGTGAATTGCTGTTTGATTTTAGTTCGGCCACCAAGTTCTGAAAACTTGTGTCCGTGAATGTGTTCCATTGTCTGTTGTGATGGAGTAGGGGACTCCGAACCTTGTGACAATGTTTTTGTATAGGAATTTGCACTTTTCTGAGCCGTAATGGTGGCTAAGGGTTCAGCTTCGATCCACTTTGTGAAGTAGTCGACCCCTACTATGAGGTATTTGACTTGCCCCGGTCCTTGGGGGAATGGGCCGAGTAGGTCAAGCCCCATTTTGCAAGGGCCATGGTGCGGTGATGCTGATAAGGTCTTCTGGTGGTGCCTTGTGGAAATTGGCGTGTTTTTGGCAGGGGGGCATATTTCACAAATTCCGTTGCGTCTTTTGCAAGGTGGCCAGTAGAACCCGGCTCGGACTACTTTTTGGATAATGCCCGAGCTCCGAGATGGTTCCCACACATGCCTCCGTGGACTTCTTCGAGGACGTTCTTTGTTTCTGAGGTCGGGAGCACCTAAGGAGGGGTTTGAGAATCCTCTTCTGTATAATACGTCGTGAATTAGTGTATAATTCTGGGCGTCTTTTGTGAGTCTTTTAGCTTCCTTCTTTCGGCGGGAGAGTTCCCGACTTCAGGTAGTTGAGTAGGGGGCATCCATCCTTGCTGTTGGTTGGATATATTTAGCGTTTCTTCCTCTTTTAGCACGAGGGGATTGTAAGGTTTCCTGGAGGAGACTTCTGTTGTTGCCTCCGGGCTTGGTGCTGGCGAGTTTGAGAGGGCGTCTGCCCGGGCGTTTTGTTCCCGAGGTATGTGCTGTATCTGTATCTCTGAAAAGTGGCGTATTGTGCCTGTGTTTGGTCCAGGTATTTTTTCATGTGGGTCTTTGGCCTGGTAGTTTCCATTCACTTGTGATGTGACGACCTGGGAGTCGCTGAAGATGTGACTTTCTGGGCTCCGACCTCTTCGGCTAGCTTTAGCCTGCTAGTAGGGCTCGTATTCGGCTTGGTTGTTCGAAGCCTGGAACTCGAATTTTAGGGATAGTTCTATCCGCATTCCTTGGTCGCTTTCGAGTATAACCCCGGCTCCGCTTCCAGTTTTGTTTGAGGACCCGTCGACATACAGGTTCCATGAGAGTGGGGTTCCAGGGGTCTCAGTGTATTCTGCGATGAAGTCGGCTAGATACTGAGATTTTATGGCAGTCCGGGTTTCATAGTGGAGGTCGAACTCGGACAGCTCCACCGCCCATTGCAGTATTCGCCCCGCCAGGTCTGTTTTTTGGAGGATGTGTCGCATGGGTTGGTTTGTCCGGACTTTGATGGTGTGGGCTTGAAAGTAGGGCGGAGCCTCCGAGCTGTGAACACTAGGGCGTAGGCGAATTTTTCTATCTTCTGATAGTTTAATTCGGCCCCTTGTAGTGCCTTGCTTACAAAGTAGATGGGGTGTTGTCCTTGGTTATTTTCTCGTATTAATGCTGAAGCGACTGCTCGATATCCAACCGAGAGGTATAGTACGAGCTCTTCCCTTTTAGAGGTCGGGTTAGGATTGGTGGCTGCCCGAGGAATTCCTTGAATTCTTGAAAGGCTTTTTCGCATTCCGGGGTCCATGAGAAGGGTTTCCCTTTCTTTAGGAGTGAGTAGAGAGGTAGTGATTTTATCGCTGATCCTGCTAAGAATCTTGATAGGGCGGCCAGCCTTCCATTCAGTTGTTGTACTTCTTTGACACACGTCGGGCTCTTCATATTGAGTATCGCTTGGCATTTGTCCGGGTTCGCTTCGATGCCCCTTTGAGTCAGCATGAAGCCTAGGAACTTTCCGGCTTCTGCGGCGAAGGTGCACTTTGTCGGGTTGAGTCTCATGTTGTGTTTTCTGAGGGTGCCGAAGACACTGGTGAGGTCGTCAGTAAGTTTCTGTCTTCTTGTGTCTTTACCAGCATGTCGTCGACGTACACCTCCAGCTGTAGTCCGATGTGTTCTGAGAATACTTTGTTCATTAGCCTCTGGTAGGTTGCCCCTGCGTTCTTCAGCCCGAAGGGCATTACTACGTAGCAGTAGTTTGCCCTTGGGGTTATGAACGAGGTCTTTTCTTGGTCGGGTCCGTACATCGGGATTTGATTGTATCCCGAGTATGCGTCCATGAAGGAGAGATATCTATAGCCTGAGGCTGCGTCTACTAAGGCGTCGATGTTTGGTAGTGGATATGGGTCCTTGGGGCAGGCTTTGTTGAGATCCGTGTAATCGACGCACATCCTCCATTTTCCATTGGGCTTTTTCACCAGGACCACGTTTGCGAGCCATAGGGGGTATTTTACTTCCCTAATGAACCCTGCATCTAGTAGTGCTTGTATTTGTTCTTCTATTGCTTGCATGCGTTCGGGTCCGAGCTTCCTGCGTCTTTGTTGGACAGGTCGGGACCCCGGGTACACTGATAGCTTATGGCACATCAGGTCGGGGCTTATGCCTGGCATGTCGGAGGCTTTCCAGGCGAAGAGGTCGGAATTTTCTTTTAAGAGGGTTATGAGTTCCTCTTTTAGGCCCGCTTCGAGGTTTGCTCCTATGTTTGTTACTTTTTCAGATGTGTTCCCGATCTGGACTCTTTCGGTTTCTCCCTCTGGTTGTGGCCGAAGATCTTCTCGGGCTTGAACTCGCCCGAGTTCTATTGTGTTGATCTCTTTTCCTTTTAGGCTCAGGCTTTCGTTGTAACATCGCCGTGCTAGTTTTTGGTCGCCTTTTAGGGTAGCGATTCCTTTTGCGGTAGGGAACTTCATACAGAGGTGTGGGGTCGAGACTATAGCTGCCAGTCTGTTTAGGGTTGGTCGCCCAATGAGGGCATTGTATGCTGAAGTGACGTCGACTATAATGTAGTCGATGCTTAATGTTTTAGATTGCTCGCCTCTTCCAAAGGTAGTGTGTAGCGAGACGTATCCTAAGGGATGGATTGGGGTATCCCCTAGCCCAAATAGGTCGGTGGGATAGGCCTTTAGTTCTTTTCTTCGAGTCCGAGTTTGTCGAAGGCCGTTTTAAACAGGATATCTGCTGAGCTTCCCTGGTCGATCAGGGTTCGGTGTAAGTTGGCGTTTGCTAGGATAATGGTGATTACCATTGGATCGTCGTGCCCGGGTACTATCCCTTGAGCATCTTCTCGGGTAAATGAGATGGTAGGTAATTCGGGTAGAGGACTGTCTTCTCGGACATGATAGACTTCTTTGAGGTGTCTTTTTCGCGATGATCTGGATGTTCCTCCGCCTGCAAAACCTCCATTTATCATGTGAACGTGTCTTTCAGGGGTTCGTGGGGTTTGTTCGGCCCGATCTTCGTTATCCCCCGTCTTCTCTTCCTGGTCTCTTCTCCTTTCTCTGCTATGTATCTGTCGAGTTTTCCTTCTCTGGCTAGCTTTTCTATAACATTTTTTAGGTCGTAGCAGTCGTTAGTAGAATGACCGTAGAGTTTGTGATATTCACAGTATTCGGACCGATCTCTCCCCGCTCTCTTGTGTTTTAGAGGTCGGGGCGGTGGAATTTTTTCGGTGTGGCATACTTCTCTGTAGACGTCTACCAGGGAGACTCGGAGGGGGGTGTAGTTGTGGTACTTCCTTGGCTTGTCCGAGTTGGGTTCTTCTTTCTTCTTCTGTTCTCGATCTCGATCTCGGAGTGGGTAGGTTGATTCCTTCCTAGAAGAGTCTCTTAGCTGGGAGGTCTCCTCCATGTTGATATATTTTTCTGCCCGCTCCTGCACTTCGTATAGGGAGGTCGGGTATCGTTTGGATAGGGATTGGCTGAACGGTCCCTCTTTTAGGCCGTTTGCTAGTCCCATGATGGCTGCTTCAGTGGGCAAGCGTTGTATGTCCAGGCAGGCTTTGTTGAATCGCTCCATGTATTCTCGGAGAGTTTCTTGGTTACCTTGTTTGATCCCGAGTAGACTGGGGGCATGTTTGGTCTTGTCCTTTTGAATAGAGAACCTTGTTAGGAATTTTTTGGTTAGGTCTTCGAAGCTGGTGATTGATCTTGGTGGCAGGTTGTCGAACCACTTCATGGCTGACTTGGTGAGAGTGGTGGGGAAGGCTTTGCATCGAATCGCGTCGGAGGCGTCGACCAGGTACATTCTGCTTCTGAAGTTGCTGAGGTGGTGACTTGGATCGGTGGTGCCGTCGTAGAGATCCATATCGGGTGGTTTGAAGTTTCGCGGTACCTTCTCCTTCATGATCTCTTGCGTGAAGGGATCATGGTTGCCTTCGGGGGTGGTGCCGCGTTCTGTCCGGTCTTTCAGGTTGGCCTCTATTTTCCGTAGTTTTTCTTCTAATTCTCTGCGCTTGCGAGCCTCCCTTCTCAGATCTTGTTCAGTTTCTTTCTGCTTCTTTATGTCCTCTTCGAGTTGTTTCAGTCGGTTTTGTTGTGCCCGGACTGCTTCTAGAATTTCCGAGCTCTTTTCATTCTCGAGATTTTGTGGATCTTTGTTTGGGAGTGATGTCTTTGGGCGATTCTGTTTGTTTCCTCCTGGAGTGCGTGGTGATAGAGGGCTGTCCGGTCGTTCTCCGGTGTCAACTTCATCCTCTTGTTCTGATGCAGCGTGGTCATTGTTGGGAGGGTCGTCTGCCATGGTAAAGGGATGACTTCCAGGTCCCCGGCAACGGCGCCAATGTTCCGAGGGTTACCTGAAACGTGCAGCTCGGTTGTCTGGAGAGGCCCGAGGTGGGGGTTCCGAGACCCGAGCTTGATATGCAGAGTGGCTGGTGGTTGTACCTGCAATGACACTCCGATGCTTAAGTTAGCATGGGTCCAAGCAGATATGTGTAGAATATGGAATGAATGCCATACCTGGGTGCTCCAGTGTATTTATAGTAGTTTGGCCGTGATCTTCCCTGGATAAGATATTCTTATCTTATCTTATCTTTTGGGAGTTTTTATCTCTATCTTTGTGGAACCGCCTTTTCTAGGCCTTTTCGGCCTTTAGGTTTTGGGCTGCGTTCCTTTTGATGGGCTTTCTTAGCTTTATTGTCCGAGGTCCGACCTCAGGCGTGGGCCTTGGGACGAGGTCGGACCTTTCATGGATTTTGCCGAGTTGGAGGAGCCCGGTCAGGGTATGAACAGAAACCATGGCAAATTATATATCATTTCGAAGCCCTGGATGTTAGCTTTCCAACGCAACTAAAACCGTTTCATTTGGATTTCTGTAGCTCAAGTTATGGTCAATTAAGTGTGAAGAGGTCAGGCTTGACAGCTCAGCGATTCCTTCAATTTCTTGTATTCAAGCCATTCCTGCCCTGTAATCTCTGAAAACACTTAACACACATATGACGGCATCAAATGGTAATAAGAGAAGATTAAAATTAGAAAAATTTAAAGTCAAACAAGCATGTTTTCCATCATAACACAAAATTAGGAAGGAAAATGTAAAACATGCGATTTCTATGAATAAGTGTGAGAATAATGGATAAAATCCACTCAATTAAGCACAAGATGTACACGAAATAGTGGTGCATCATGCATACGCACAGGGGTGTGCATGCGCACTCTCAGGAGAAGTTTTTTTGAAAGTGTGCGTACGCATAGGGGTATGCGTACGCACAGGTACTAAAGTTCAGAATGTCTGTTCGCTCGCACAACCTGTGCTAGCACCCTAACAGACTGACCTTCCCAACGTGTGCGTGCGCACATGATGCAATTTCTTATTGGTATGTGCATGCACAAGCTGTGCTAGCACTGCGAACAGACTGTCTTTCCTTGCGTGTGCGTACGCACATGTTGAAATTTTCGCAGGGTTGTGCGTGCGCACATACCAGAAATTACAAAATTCTGCGACTTTGCAGAATTTCAGATTTTTAACATCAACTTTGAATGATCATAACTTTCTCTACAAAAATCCAAATCTTACAAACTTTATATCAAATTGAAGGGTTTTCAACAAGCTTTAATTTCAAATAAGTTCCATTTAATTTTGAAAACTGAGGCAAAAGTTTGATAAAAAAAAGTTTACCAAAAACCAACCCATTCCAAACTCCATTTTTCACCAACATTTACCCTTTCTGTCACATTTACACCAAACTTACCACATTTTCCTTCCCATTTCATCATCCTCAACCTCAAGTTCAATATATCACATTAAAATCAATCCTCATTCACATTTTTCCAACCATATTACCATTTCATCAATTTCAACATCACACATATCATCACCATTCACTTTTCAATTCATACAATCAATCATCATCATCCATCATAATTACTCAACTTTATCAACTCATCATAAATCATCATATATCATCATTCAACAAATCAACAATCATTTTAATCCATCCCTATCCTATGAGTCACTAGCTTAAGTTATGAATATTATATACTACATAGAGAAAACCGAAACCATACCTTGGCCGATTCCCAATATGTCTTTAACTCCAAATTGAGCACCAAAAGAGCTTTCAACCACAATCCAAGCTTTCAATGTAACTCCAACAAGCACCAATAAGCTCCAATAGCTCCCAAACCCACAATAATCAAGCTATATATATATATATATATATATATATATATATATATATATATATATATATATATATATATATATATATATATATATAATTCATCACAAATCAACCTAGGGCTTAATATAAACATAATCTCACAAAGGTTCAAGAGCTTTTACCTTTCCCAATAGCTTTGGAAGCCAAAACCCAATGCTAAGTGGTGCACGAAATTGTGATCATCAACAATGGCGCCAAAAAAACTTGGTAGCACTCTCAAACATGAATCACACTTAGTCACAACTCCGCACAACTAACCAACAAGTGCACTGGGTCGTCCAAGTAATACCTTACGTGAGTAAGGGTCGATCCCACGGAGATTGTTGGTATGAAGCAAGTTATGGTCATCTTGTAAATCTCAGTTAGGCGGATAATAAATGTTATGGATTTTTCGAATATTAATAATAAATAAGCATAAAATAAAGATAGAGTTACTCATGTAATTCAATGATGGGAATTTCAGATAAGTGTCTGGAGATGCTTGTCCCTGTTGGATCTCTGCTTTCCTACTGCCTTCCTTCAATCCTTCTTATTCCTTTCCATGGCAAGTTGTATGTAGGGCATCACTGTTGTCAATGGCTACATCCCATCCTCTCAGTGAAAAAGGTCCAAATGCTCTGTCACGGCACGGCTAATCATCTGTCGGTTCTCAATCATGTTGGAATAGAATTCCTTGATTCTTTTGCGTGTGTCATCACGTCCAACAATCGCGAGTTTGAAGCTCGTCACAGTCATTCAATCCCTGAATCCTACTCGGAATACCACAGACAAGGTTTAGACTTTCCGGATTCTCATGAATGCCACCATCAATCTAGCTTATACCACGAAGATTCTGATTAAGGAATCCAAGAGATATGCGCCCGGTCTAAGGTAGAACATAAGTGGTTGTCAGTCACGCGTTCATAGGTGAGAATGATGATGAGTGTCACGGATCATCACATTCATCATGTTGAAGTGCAACGAATATCTTAGAATAAGAACAAGCAGAATTGAATAGAAAATAGTAGTAATTGCATTGAAACTTGAGGTACAGCAGAGCTCCACACCCTTAATCTATGGTGTGTAGAAACTCCACCGTTGAAAATACATAAGTGATGAAGGTTCAAGCATGGCCGAATGGCCAGCCCCCAAACGTGATCAAAGGATCTAAAAATACAATCAAAGACCAATCTAAAGATGTCTAATACACTAGTAAAAAGTTCTATTTATACTAAACTAGCTACTAGGGTTTACAGAAGTAAGTAATTGATGCAGAAATCCACTTCTGGGGCCCACTTGGTGTATGTTTGGGCTGATCTTGATCTTTACACGAGCTGAGGCTTATCTTGGAGTTGAACTCCAAGTTGAAACGTGTTTTTGGCGTTCAACTCTGGTTCGTGACGTGTTTCTGGCATTTGACTCTAGAATGCAGCATGGAACTGGCGTTGAGCGCCAGTTTACGTCGTCTAATCACGAATAAAGTATGGACTATTATATATTTCTGGAAAGCTCTGGATGTCTACTTTCCAACGCCGTTGAGAGCGCGCCATTGGGAGTTCTGTAGCTCCAGAAAATCCATTTCAAGTGCAGGGATGTCAGAATCCAACAGCATCAGCAGTCCTTTGTCAGCCTTTTATCAGAGTTTTGCTCAGGTCCCTCAATTTTAGCCAGAAATTACCTAAAATCACAAAAAAAATACACAAACTCATAGTAAAGTCCAGAAATGTTAATTTAGCATAAAAACTAATGAAAACATCCCTAAAAGTAGCTAGATTATACTAAAAACTACCTAAAAGCAATGCCAAAAAGCGTATAAATTATCCGCTCATCACAACACCAAACTTAAATTGTTGCTTGTTCCCAAGCAACTAAAAATCAATTAGGATAAAAAGAAGAGAATATACTATAAATCCCAAAATATCAATGAATATTAATTCTAATTAGATGAGCGGGACTTGTAGCGTTTTGCTTCTGAACAGTTTTGGCATCTCACTTTTTCCCTTGAAGTTTAGAATGATTGGCATCTATAGGAACTTAGAATTTCAGATAGTGCTATTGATTCTCCTAGTTAAGTTTGTTGATTCTTGAACACAGCTACTTTTATGAGTCTTGGCCATGGCCCTAAGCATTTTGTTTTCCAGTATTACCATCGGATACATAAATGCCACAGACACATAACTGGGTGAATCTTTTCAGATTGTGACTCAGCTTTGCTAAAGTCCCCAGTTAGAGGTGTCCAGAGCTCTTAAGCACACTCTTTTTGCTTTCGATTACGACTTTAACAACTCAGTCTCAAGCTTTTCACTTGGACTTGCATGCCACAAGCACATGGTTAGGGACATCTTAATTTAGCTACTTAGGCCTGGATTTTATTTCCTTGGGCCCTCCTATCCATTGATGCTCAAAGCCTTGGATCTTTTTTACTCTTGCCTTTTGGTTTTAAGGGCTATTGGCTTTTTCTGCTTGCTTTTTCTTTTTCTTTCTAAATTTTTTTTTCACCAGCTTTTGCTATTCACTGCTTTTTCTTGCTTCAAGAATCAATTTTCATGATTTTTCAGATTGTCAACAACATTCTCTTTGTTCATCATTCTTTCAAGAGCAAATAATTTTAACATTCATAAACAACAAGATAAAAAATATGCACTGTTCAAGCATTCATTCAGAAAATAAAAAGTATTATCACCGCATCAATATAATTAAACTAAATTCAAGGATAATTTCAAAATTCATGTACTTCTTGTTCTTTTGAATTAGAAACATTTTTCATTTAAGAGAGGTGAAGGATTCATGGAATTATTTATAGCCTTAAGACATAGTTACTAAATACTAATGATCATGTAACAGAGACACAAATATAGATGACATAATAAGCATAAAAATCGAAAAAACAGAAAAATAAGAACAAGGAATAAATCCACCTTAGTGATGGTGGCGCTTTCTTCTTGAAGAACCAATGATGTCCTTGAGTTCTTCTATGTCTCTTCCTTGCCTTTGTTGCTCCTCCCTCATTGCTCTTTGATCTTCTCTAATTTCATGGAGAATGATGGAGTGCTCTTGATGTTCCACCCTTAATTGATCCCTATTGTAACTCAAATCTTCAAGAGAAGTGTTGAGTTGTTCCCAATAGTTGTTGGGAGGAAAGTGCATCCCTTGAGGCATCTCCGGGATTTCTTGGTGATGAGCTTCCTCATGCGTCTCTTGGGTTCCATGAGTGGGCTCTCTTGTTTGCTCCATCCTTTTCTTAGTGATGGGCTTGTCCTCCTCGATGGGATGTCTCCTTCTATGATGACTCCAGCTGAGTAACATAGATGGCAAATAAGATGAGGAAAAGCTAGCCTTGCTAAAGTAGAGGGCTTATCGGCTATTTTGTAGAATTCAAGGGAGATAACTTCATGAACTTCTACTTCCTCTCCATTCATGATGCTATGGATCATGATGGCCCGATCTACAGTAACTTCAGATCGGTTGCTAGTGGGGATGATGGAGCGTTGGATGAACTCCAACCATCCTCTAGCCACAGGTTTGAGGTCTAGTCTTCTTAATTGAACCGGCTTGCCTTTGGAGTCCCTTTTCCAATGAGCTCCTTCCACACATATGTCCCTAAGGACTTGGTCCAACCTTTGATCAAAGTTGACCCTTCTTGTGTAGGGGTGTGCATCTCCTTGCATCATGGGCAAGTTGAATGCCAACCTCACATTTTTTGGACTAAAATCTAAGTATTTCCCCCGAACCATTGTAAGATAGTTCTTTGGATTCGGGTTCATACTTTGATCATGGTTCCTAGTGATCCATGCATTGGCATAGAACTCTTGAACCATCAAGATTCTGACTTGTTGGATGGGATTGGTTAGAACTTCCCAACCTCTTCTTTGGATCTCATGTCAGATTTCTGGATACTCATTTTTCTTGAGTTTGAAAGGGACCTCGGGGATCACCTTCTTCTTGGCCACAACATCATAGAAGTGGTCTTGATGGGCTTTGGAGATGAATCTTTCCATCTCCTATGACTCGAAGGTGGAAGCTTTTGTCTTCCCTTTTTCTTTTCTAGAGGTTTATCCGGTCTTAGGTGCCATTGATGGTTATGAAAAAACAAAAAGCTTATGCTTTTACCACACCAAACTTAAGATATTGCTCGCCCTCGAGCAAGAGAAGAAAGAAAAGAAGAAGAAGAAGAGAAAATAAGAAGGAGAGTGGAGAAAGGTGTATTCGGCCAAGGTATAGGAGAGGGATTTATGTTGTGTGAAAATTAAGAAGAATAGAGGGGTTTATATAGTGAGGGGAGGGGGAGTAGGTTCGGCTATTTACGGTGGGTTTGGGTGGAAAAGAAATTTTGAATTTTGAAGGTAGGTGGGGTTTATGGGGAAGAGTGGATGGATGTGAGTGGTGAAGGGGTAATTGGGAAGAGAGATTGAGGTGATTGGTGAAGGGTTTTGGGGAAGAGTGTTTATTGGAAAGAGAGGATGAATGTTGAGAGGAGGGGAGAATATGGTAGGTGGGGATCCTGTGGGGTCCACAGATCCTGAGGTGTCAAGGATTTACATCCCTGCACCAATTAGGCATGTAAAATGCCTTTGCATGCAATTCTGGCGTTTAAACGCCGAAGTGATGCATGTTCTGGGCGTTCAACACCCATGTGCAGCATGTTTCTGGCGTTGAATGCCAGTTCCATGCTTGTTTCTGGCGTTCAGCGCCAGCTCTCCTCAGGGTGCATTCCTGGCGTTTAAACGCCAGGATGTTGCTTGTTTCTGGCATTCAACGCCAGATCCATGCTCTGTTCTGGCGTTGAACGCCAGCCAGATGCTCCTTACTGGCGTTTAAACGCTAGTAAGTCTTTCCTCCAGGGTGTGATTTTTCTTCTGCTGTTTTTGATTCTATTTTTAATTTTAATATTTTTTTCGTGACTCCACGTGATCATGAACCTAATAAAACATAAAAGAACAATAAAAAGAAAAATAAAATTAGATAAAAATTGGGTTGCCTCCCAATAAGCGCTTCTTTAATGTCAATAGCTTGACAGTGGGCTCTCATGGAGCCACACACGTGATTAGGTCAATGTTGTATAGTCCCAACACCAAACTTAGAGTTTGGATATGGGGATTCAACACCAAACTTAGAGTTTGGTTGTGGCCTCCCAACACCAAACTTAGAGTTTGACTGTGGGGGCTCTGTTTGACTCTATATTGAGAGAAGCTCTGCATGTTTACTCTCCCTTGTTACAGAAGGATAGCCGTGTGCCTTAAACACAAGGTAGTCCCCATTCAATTGAAGGACTAATTCTCCTCTGTTAACATCTATCACAGCTTCTGCTGTGGCTAGGAAAGGTCTTCCAAGGATGATAATTCATCCTCCTCCTTCCTAGTGTCTAAGATTATGAAATCAGCAGGAATGTAAAGGCCTTTAACCTTTACTAACACGTCCTCTACTAATCCATAAGCTTGTCTTACTTACTTGTTTGCCAATTATAATGAGAATAAGGCAGGCTGTACCTCAATGATCCCCAGCTTCTCCATTACAGAGAGTGGCATAAGATTTATGCTTGACCCCAGGTCACACAGAGCCTTTTCAAAGGTCATGGTGCCTATGGTACAGGGTATTAAGAATTTGCCAAGATCTTGTTTCTTTTGAGGTAAAGTTTGCTGAACCCATGTATCTAGTTCGCCAATGAGCAAGGGAGGTTCACCTTCCCAAGTCTCATTACCAAATAATTTGGCATTCAGCTTCATGATAGCTCCTAGATATTGAGCAACTTGCTCTCCAGTTACATCTTCATCCTCTTCAGAGGAAGAATAGTCTTTAGAGCTCATGAATGGCAGAAGGAGGTTTAATGGAATCTCTATGGTCTCTATATGAGCCTCAGATTCCTTTAGGTCCTCAATAGAGAACTCATTCTTGCTTGAGAGACGTCCCATGAGGTCTTCCTCATTGGGATTCACGTCCTCTCCTTCCTCTCTAGGTTCGGCCATATTGATTATATCAATGGCCTTGCACTCTCTTTTTGAATTTTCTTCAGTATTGCTTGGGAGAGTACTAGGAGGAGTTTCAGTGATTTTCTTACTTAGCTGGCCCACTTGTGCCTCCAGATTTCTGATGGAGGACCTTGTTTCACTCATGAAACTTAAAGTGGCCTTAGACAGATCAGAGACTAAATTTGCTAAGTTAAAGGTACTCTGTTCATAATTCTCTGTCTGTTGCTGAGAAGATGATGGATAAGGCTTGATATTGCGGAGCCTATTTCTTCCACCATTATTAAAGCCTTGTTGAGGCTTTTGTTGATCCTTCCATGAGAAATTTGGATGATTTCTCCACAATGAATTATAGGTGTTTCCATAAGGTTCACCCATATAATTTACCTCTACCATTGCAGGGTTCTCAGGATCATAAGCTTCTTCTTCAGAAGATGCCTCTTTAGTGCTGTTGGATGCATTTTGCCATCCATTCAGACTTTGAGAAATCATATTGACTTTGTGAGTCAACATTTTGTTCTAAGCCAAAATGGCATTCAGAGCATTAATTTCAAGAACTCCCTTCCTTTGAAGCGTCCCATTATTCACAAAATTCCTCTCAGAAGTGTACATGAACTGGTTATTTGCAACCATGTCAATAGGTTCTTGAGCTTCTGCAGGCATTTTCTTTAGGTGAATGGATCCACCTGCAGAATGGTCCAATGACATCTTAGAGAACTCAGATAGACCATAATAGAATATATCTATCATGGTCCATTCTGAAAACATGTCAGAAGGACATCTTTTGGTCATCTGTTTGTATCTTTCCCAAGCTTCATAGAGGGATTCACCATCTTTTTGTTTGAAGGTCTGAACATCCACTCTAAGCTTGCTCAGCTTTTGAGGAGGAAAGAACTTAGCCAAGAAGGCCGTGACCAGCTTATCCCAGGAGTCCAGGCTATCTTTAGGTTGAGAGTCCAACCATGCTTTAGCTCTGTCTCTAACAGCAAAAGGGAAAAGCATGAGCCTGTAGACTTCAGGATCTACTCCATTAATCTTAACAGTCTTACAGATCTGCAAGAACTCAGTTAAAAACTAGTAGGGATCTTTGATGAGCGGATAATTTGTACGCTTTTTGGCATTGTTTTTAGTATGTTTTTAGTATGATCTAGTTAGTTTTTAGTATATTTTTATTAGTTTTTAGTTAAAATTCACTTTTCTGGATTTTACTATGAGTTTGTGTGTTTTTCTGTGATTTCAGGTATTTTCTGGCTGAAATTGAGGGACCTGAGCAAAAATCTGATTCAGAGACTGAAAAGGACTGCAGATGCTGTTGGATTCTGACCTCCCTGCACTCGAAGTAGATTTTCTGGAGCTACAGAAGCCCAATTGGCGCGATCTCAACGGAGTTGGAAAGTAGACATCCTGGGCTTTCCAGCAATATATGATAGTTCATACTTTGCCCAAGATTTGATGGCCCAAACAGGCGTTCAAAGTCACCCTCAGAAATCCCAGCGTTAAACGCTGGAACTGGCACCAAAATGGGAGTTAAACGCCCAAGCTGGCATAAAAGCTGGCGTTTAACTCCAAGGAGAGTCTCTATACGAAAATGCTTCAATGCTCAGCCCAAGCACACACCAAGTGGGCCCGGAAGTGGATTTTTATGTCATTTACTCATCTCTGTACACCCTAGGTTACTAGTTCTCTATAAGTAGGACCTTTTACTATTGTATTGACAGAGATCGGGGTAGCTATCTTTGTTCTTATGCTATCTTAGATCATTGGGAGGCTGGCCATTCGGCCATGCCTAGACCTTGTTCTTATGTATTTTCAACGGTGGAGTTTCTACACACCATAGATTAAGGTGTGGAGCTCTGCTGTACCTCGAGTATTAATGCAATTACTATTGTTCTTCTATTCAATTCCGCTTGTTCTTGTTCTAAGATATCACTTGTTCTTCAACTTGATGAATGTGATGATCCGTGACACTCATCATCATTCTCACCTATGAACGTGTGACTGACAACCACCTCCGTTCTACCTTCGATTGGGTGAATATCTCTTGGATTCCTGATACACGATGCATGGTTGATAGCCTGACAACCGAGTGCTCGCCTGACAAACGAGCCAGCCATTCTGTGAGATCAGAGTCTTCGTGGTATAGGCTAGAACTAATGGCGGCATTCAAGAGAATCCGGAAGGTCTAACCTTGTCTTTGGTATTCTGAGTAGGATTCAATGATTGAATGACTGTGACGTGCTTCAAACTCCTGAGGGCGGGGCGTTAGTGACAGACGCAAAAGAATCACTGGATTCTATTCCGGCCTGATCGAGAACTGACAGATGGATAGCCGTGCCATGACAGGGTGCGTTGAACATTTCCACTGAGAGGATGGGAGGTAGCCACTGACAACGGTTAAACCCTTGCTTAAGCTTGCCATGGAAAGGAGTAAGAAGGATTGGATGAAGACAGTAGGAAAGCAGAGAGACGGAAGGGACAGCATCTTCATATGCTTATCTGAAATTCCTACCAATGAATTACATAAGTATCTCTATCTTTATCTTTATGTTTTATTCACCCATATCCATTTGAGTTTGCCTGACTGAGATTTGCAAGGTGACCATAGCTTGCTTCATACCAACAATCTCTGTGGGATCGACCCTTACTCGCGTAAGGTTTATTACTTGGACGACCCAGTACACTTGCTGGTTAGTTGTGCGAAGTTGTGTTTATGCCATGGTATTGAACACCAAGTTTTTGGGTTCATCACCGGGGATTAATTGAGTTGTGAAAAGTATTGATCACAATTTCGCGCTACCAAGTTTTTGGCGCCGTTGCCGGGGATTGTTGAGTTTGGACAACTGACGGTTCATCTTGTTGCTTAGATTAGGTATTTTTTTTTCGGAATTCTTGAAGATGAATTCTAGAGTTTCATGATGATTTGTTGAAGTCTGGCTGGCTGAGAGGCCATGTCTAATTTCATTGGACCGAGGTTTCAACTTATCATCACAAAAGCTTGTTGATTTCTATCAATCTTGCTTTTGGAGCAGTGATCTGCTAAGGCTTGGCTGGCCATTGGCCATGTCTAGTGTTTTGGACCGAAGCTTTCTTTGAAAGCTTGGCTGGCTGTGAAGCCATGTCTAATTCCTGGACCGGAGTCTTAGACTAAACATTGCATGATTCCTGGAATTCTCATTAAGAATTTTGATACCTTTTTCCACTTAATTTTCGAAAATCCAAAAAAATTTACAAAATTATAAAAACCAAAAAATATTACATGTTTGAGTCTAGAGTCTCATTTTAAGTTTGGTGTCAATTGCATGTTTCTGTTCTTCTTGCATTCATGTATGTATCTTCAAGTTGTTCTTGATGATTGCATTGCTCTGATCTTTAAATTCTCTTGACTTGAGTGTTTTGTGTGTCTCATATGCATTCTCATTTTGTTAGTGTCAGTAGTATACAAACTGCTAAGTTTGGTGTCTTGCATGCATTGTTATTTGATTTTAGTTGCATTTTGATTATTCCTTATTATTAAAAATCCAAAAATATTTTTTATTTGTGTCTTTTCAAGTCAATAATACAGAGAATTGAAGATTCAGAACATACTGCAGAGGAATTACACAGAAAAAGCTGGGCGTTCAAAATGCCCAGTGAAGAAGACAGACTGGCGTTTAAATGCCAGCCAGGGTACCTGGTTGGGCGTTTAACGCCCAAAAGGGTAGCATTTTGGGCGTTAAACGCCAGAATGTGCACCATTCTGGGCATTTAACGCCAGGATGGCACAAGAGGGAAGATTTTGTTTTCAAATCAAATTTTTTTTAAGTTTTCAAAATCTTTTCAAAACCAAATCTTTTTCAAATCAAATCTTTTCAATCAAATCTTTTTCAAATTCAATTTCTTTCCATTTTCAAAGATACTTGCTATCAATTAATGATTTGATTCAACATTTCAAGTTTGTTGCCTTTTCTGTTGAGAAAGGTTTAATGTTTGAATCATATCTTTTCTTGATAGCCAAGTCATTAATTTTTAAAATCAAAATTTTTTTTTAAAAATGTTTTTCAAATCATATCTTCTCAATCACATCTTTTAAAACCAATCATATCTTCCTAATCACATCTTTTTCAAAATAGTTTTCAATCACATCTTTTTAATTTCTAATTTCAAAATCTTTTTCAAAAATCACTTTACTTCTTTCCCACTTTTATTTTCGAAAATCAAGTAGTGTTTTTCAAAATGTTTTCAAAATCTTTTACTTAATTTTCGAAAATTGCTTCCCTTCTTCTCACATCCTTCTATTTATGGACTAACACTATTCCTTAATGCAAAAATTCGAACTCCATCTTCTTTGATAAGTCGAATTTTCTACCTCTGCCTTCTACTTTTCTTTTCCTCTGACACCTCAAGGAATCTCTATACTGTGACATAGAGGATTCCACATTTTCTTGTTCTCTTCTCTTTCATATGAGCAGGAGCAAAGACAAAAGTATTCTTGTTGAGGCTGATCCTGAACCTGAAAGGACCTTGAAGCGAAAGCTAAGAAAAGCTAAGGCACAATTCTCTGTAGAGGACCTAACAGAAATCTTCAAAGAAGAAGAACAAATGGCAGCCGAAAACAACAACAATGCCAACAATGCAAGGAAGGTGCTGGGTGACTTTACTGCACCTACTCCCGACTTCTATGGGAGAAGCATCTCTATCCCTGCCATTGGAGCAAACAACTTTGAGCTTAAGCCTCAATTAGTTTCTCTAATGCAACAGAATTGCAAGTTCCATGGACTTCCATTGGAAGATCCTCATCAGTTTTTAGCTGAATTCTTGCAAATCTGTGACACTGTCAAGACTAATGGGGTTGACCCTGAGGTCTACAGACTTATGCTATTCCCTTTTGCTGTAAGAGACAGAGCTAGAACATGGTTAGACTCTCAACCTAAAGAAAGCCTGGACTCTTGGGAAAAGCTAGTCAATGCCTTCTTGGCAAAGTTCTTTCCACCTCAAAAATTGAGTAAGCTTAGAGTGGAAGTCCAAACCTTCAGACAGAAGGAAGGAGAATCCCTCTATGAAGCTTGGGAAAGATACAAACAATTAATCAGAAAGTGTCCATCTGATATGCTTTCTGAATGGAGCATCATAGGTATTTTCTATGATGGTCTGTCTGAACTATCCAAAATGTCTTTGGATAGCTCTGCTGGAGGATCTCTTCATCTGAAGAAGACGCCTACAGAAGCTCAAGAGCTGATTGAAATGGTTGCAAATAACCAATTCATGTACACTTCTGAAAGGAATCCTGTGAACAATGGGACTAGTCAGAAGAAAGGAGTTCTTGAGATTGACACTCTGAATGCCATATTGGCTCAGAACAAAATATTGACTCAACAAGTCAATATGATTTCTCAAAGTCTGTCTGGAATGCAAAATGCACCAAGCAGTACTAAGGAAGCTTCATCTGAGGAAGAAGCTTATGATCCTGAGAACCCTTCAATGGAAGAGGTGAATTACATGGGAGAACCCTATGGAAACACCTATAATCCTTCATGGAGAAATCATCCAAATTTTTCATGGAAGGATCAACAAAGACCTCAACAAGGTTTCAACAATAATAATGGTGGAAGAAACAGGTTTAGCAATAGCAAACCTTTTCCATCATCTTCTCAGCAACAGACAGAGAGTTCTAAGCAGAATAACTCTGACTTAGCAACCATGGTCTCTGATCTAATCAAAACCACTCAAAGTTTCATGACTGAAACAAGGTCCTCCATTAGAAATTTGGAGGGACAAGTGGGTCAGCTGAGCAAGAAAATTACTGAACTCCCCCCTAGTACTCTCCCAAGCAATACAGAAGAAAATCCAAAAGGAGAGTGCAAAGCCATCAACATGGCCGAATTTGGAGAGGAAAGAGAGGTAGTGAACGCCACTGAGGAAGGCCTCAATGGACGTCCACTGGCCTCCAATGAGTTCCCCAATGAGGAACCATGGGAATCTGAGGCTCAAAATGAGACCATAGAGATTCCATTGGACTTACTTCTGCCATTCATGAGCTCTGATGAGTATTCTTCCTCTGAAGAGGATGAGTATGTCACTGAAGAGCAAGTTGCTAAATACCTTGGAGCAATCATGAAGCTAAATGACAAGTTATTTGGAAATGAGACTTGGGAGGATGAACCTCCTTTGCTCACCAAAGAACTGGATGACTTGTCTAGGCAGAAACTGCCTCAAAAGAGACAGGATCCTGGGAAGTTTTTAATACCTTGTACCATAGGCACCATGACCTTCAAGAAGGCCTTGTGTGACTTAGGGTCAAGTGTAAACCTCATGCCTCTCTCTGTAATGGAGAAGCTAGGGATCTTTGAGGTGCAAGCTGCAAAAATCTCACTAGAGATGGCAGACAACTCAAGAAAACAAGCCTATGGACTTGTAGAGGATGTTCTGGTAAAAGTTGAAGACCATTACATCCCTACTGATTTCATAGTCCTAGAGACTGGGAAGTGCATGGATGAATCCATCATCCTTGGCAGACCCTTCCTAGCCACAGCAAAGGCTGTGATTGATGTTGATAGAGGAGAGTTGATCATTCAAGTGAATGAAGAATCCTTGGTGTTTAAGGCTCAAGGATATCCCTCTGTCACCATGGAGAGGAAGCATGAAGAGCTTCTCTCAAAACAGAGTCAAACAGAGCCCCCACAGTCAAACTCTAAGTTTGGTGTTGGGAGGCCACAACCAAACTCTAAGTTTGGTGTTGAACCCCCACATTCAAACTCTAAGTTTGGTGTTGGGAGGTTCCAACATTGCTCTGAGTATCTGTGAGGCTCCATGAGAGCCCTCTGTCAAGCTACTGACACTAAAGAAGCGCTTGTTGGGAGGCAACCCAATGTTTTATAATTAACTATTTTCTTTTGTTATTTTATGTTTTTTTTGTAGGTTGATGATCATGAGAAGTCACAAAATCAATGGAAAAAGCAAAAACTGAATGAAAAGCAGAAAGAAAAACAGCACACCCTAGAGGAGAGCGTGCTGGCATTTAAACGCCAGTAAGGCTAGCTGTTGGGCGTTTAACGCCCAGTCTGGCACCATTCTGGGCGTTTAACGCCAGAAAGGGGCACCAGACTGGCGTTAAACGCCAGAAAAGGGCAAGAAGCTGGCGTTAAACGCCAGAAATGGGCACCAGCCCGGCGTTTAACGCCAGAATTGGCTCAAAACGCAATTTTGCTTGCCATTTGGTGCAGGGATGACTTTTCCTTGACACCTCAGGATCTGTGGACTCCACAGGATCGCCACCTACCCTACCACTCTCTCTCTTCTTCACCCATTCACCAATCACCTCAACACCTCTTCCCCAAAAACCCTTCACCTATCAAATCCCATCTTTCTCTTCACCACTCACATCCATCCTTCATAAAACCCCACCTACCTCACCATTCAAATTCAAACCACTTTCCCTCCCAAACCCTCCCATACATGACCGAACCAAGCCCTCCCCCACTCCTATATAAACCCTTCTTCACTCCTTCATTTTCACACAACCTACACACCACTTCTCCCCCTTTTTGGCCGAACACATAGCCATTCCCTTCTTCCTCATTTCTTCTTCTTCTACTCTCTTCTTTCTTCTTTTGCTCGAGGACGAGCAAACCTTTTAAGTTTGGTGTGGTAAAAGCATTGCTTTTTGTTTTCCATAACCATTTATGGCATCCAAGGCCGGAGAAACCTCTAGAAAGAGGAAAGGGAAGGCAAAAGCTTCTACCTCCGAGTCATGGGAGATGGAGAGATTCATCTCAAGGGTGTATCAAGACCACTTCTATGAAGTTGTGGCCTTGAAGAAGGTGATCCCCGAGGCCCCTTTTTCACTCAAAAAGAGTTAATATCCGGAGATCCGATATGAGATCCAAAGAAGAGGTTGGGAAGTTCTTACCAACCCCATTCAACAAGTCGGAATCTTAATGGTTCAAGAGTTCTATGCCAATGCATGGATCACCAAGAACCATGATCAAAGTGTGAACCCGGATCCAAAGAATTATCTTACTATGGTTCGGGGGAAATACTTGGATTTTAGTTCGGAAAATGTAAGGTTGGCATTCAACTTGCCTATGATGCAAGGAGATGAACATCCTTACACTAGAAGGGTCAACTTTGATCAAAGGTTGGACCAAGTCCTCACAGTCATATGTGAAGAGGACGCCCAATGGAAGAGAGATTCAAGAGGGAAGCCGGTTCAATTGAGAAGGCATGACCTCAAACCCATGGCTAGGGGATGGTTGGAGTTCATCCAACGCTCAATCATTCCCACTAGCAACTGGTCCGAAGTTACTATAGACCGGGCTATCATGATTCATAGCATCATGATTGGAGAAGAAATAGAAGTTCATGAGGTTATAGCCCAAGAACTCTATAAGGTGGCGGACAAGTCCTCTACCTTGGCAAGGTTAGCCTTTCCTCATCTCATTTGTCACCTCTGTTATTCAGTTGGAGTTGACATAGAGGGAGACATCCCCATTGATGAAGACAAGCCCATCACTAAGAAGAGGATGGAGCACACAAGAGACCCCTCT
Source organism: Arachis hypogaea (assembly GCF_003086295.3). Lineage (NCBI taxonomy): Eukaryota > Viridiplantae > Streptophyta > Magnoliopsida > Fabales > Fabaceae > Arachis > Arachis hypogaea. Next base: position 37,007,868 of record NC_092038.1, read on the forward strand.
CATCATGAAATCCCTGAGATGCCTCAAGGGATGCACTTTCCTCCACAAAACTATTGGGAGCAAATCAACACCTCCCTAGGAGAATTGAGTTCCAACATGGGACAACTAAGGGTGGAGCACCAAGAACATTCCATCCTCCTCCATGAAATTAGAGAAGATCAAAGAATCATGAGAGAGGAGCAACAAAGACAAGGAAGAGACATTGAGGAGCTCAAGCATTCCATAGGAGCTTCAAGAGGAAGAACAAGCCGCCATCACTAAGGTGGACCCGTTCTTTAATCTCCTTGTTCTTTATTTTCCTGTTTTTCGAATTTTATGCTTATGTTTAGCTATGTTTGTGTCTTGTGATCATTAGTGTCTTAGTGTCTATGCCTAAAAGTTATGAATGTCCTATGAATCCATCACCTTTCTTGAAAAAAAATGTTCTTAATTGAAAAAGATAAGAATTGCATGAATTTTGAATTTTATAACAGTTTAATTATTTTGATGTGGTGGCAATGCTTTTGTTTTCTGAATGTATGCTTAAACAGTGCATATATCTTTTGAATTTGTAGTTCATGAATGTTGGCTCTTGAAAGAATGATGAAAAAGGAGACATGTTACTGAGGATCTGAAAAATCATAAAAATGATTCTTGAAGCAAGAAAAAGCAATGAAAAAAAAAGAAGAAGAAAATTTCGAAAAAAAAGAGAAAAACGAAAAAAAAAAGAAAAGAGAAAAAGAAAAATAGAGTTATGATCCAAGGCAGAAAGAGTGTGCTTAAGAACCCTGGACACCTCTAATTGGGGACTCTAGCAAAGCTGAGTCACAATCTGAAAAGGTTCACCCAATTATGTGTCTGTGGCATGTATGTATCCGGTGGTAATACTGGAAGACAGAGTGCTTTGGGCCACGGCCAAGACTCAATAAGTAGCTGTGTTCAAGAATCATCATACTTAACTAGGAGAATCAATAACACTATCTGGATTCTGAGTTCCTAAAGAAGCCAATCATTCTGAATTTCAAAGGATAAAGTGAGATGCCAAAACTGTTCAGAGGCAAAAAGCTAAAAGCCCCGCTCATCTAATTAATACTGATCTTCATAGATGTTTTTGGAATTCATTGCATATTCTCTTCTTTTTATCTTATTTAATTTTCAGTTGCTTGAGGACAAGCAACAATTTAAGTTTGGTGTTGTGATGAGCGGATAATTTGTACGCTTTTTGGCATTGTTTTTAGTATGTTTTTAGTATGATCTAGTTAGTTTTTAGTATATTTTTATTAGTTTTTAGTTAAAATTCACTTTTCTGGACATTACTATGAGTTTGTGTTTTTTTCTATGATTTCAGGTATTTTCTGGCTGAAATTGAGGGACCTGAGCAAAAATCTGATTCAGAGACTGAAAAGGACTGCAGATGCTGTTGGATTCTGACCTCCCTGCACTCGAAGTGGATTTTCTGGAGCTACAGAAGCCCAATTGGTGCGATCTTAACGGCGTTGGAAAGTAGACATCCTGGGCTTTCCAGCAATATATGATAGTCCATACTTTGCCCAAGCTTTGATGGCCCAAACCGGCGTTCAAAGTCACCCTCAGAAATCCCAGCGTTAAACGCCGGAACTGGCACCAAAATGGGAGTTAAACGCCCAAACTGGCATAAAAGCTGGCATTTAACTCCAAGGAGAGTCTCTACACGAAAATGCTTCAATGCTCAGCGCAAGCACACACCAAGTGGGCCCGGAAGTGGATTTTTATGTCATTTATTCATCTCTGTACACCCTAGGTTACTAGTTCTCTATAAGTAGGACCTTTTACTATTGTATTGACAGAGATCGGGGTAGCTATCTTTGTTCTTATGCTATCTTAGATCATTGGGAGGCTGGCCATTCGGCCATGCCTAGACCTTGTTCTTATGTATTTTCAACGGTGGAGTTTCTACACACCATAGATTAAGGTGTGGAGCTCTGCTGTACCTCGAGTATTAATGCAATTACTATTGTTCTTCTATTCAATTCCGCTTGTTCTTGTTCTAAGATATCACTTGTTCTTCAACTTGATGAATGTGATGATCCGTGACACTCATCATCATTCTCACCTATGAACGTGTGACTGACAACCACCTCCGTTCTACCTTCGATTGGGTGAATATCTCTTGGATTCCTGATACACGATGCATGGTTGATCGCCTGACAACCGAGTGCTCGCCTGACAAACGAGCCAGCCATTCTATGAGATCAGAGTCTTCGTGGTATAGGCTAGAACTAATGGCGGCATTCAAGAGAATCCGGAAGGTCTAACCTTGTCTGTGGTATTCTGAGTAGGATTCAATGATTGAATGACTGTGACGTGCTTCAAACTCCTGAGGGCGGGGCGTTAGTGACAGACGCAAAAGAATCACTGGATTCTATTCCGGCCTGATCGAGAACCGACAGATGGATAGCCGTGCCGTGACAGGGTGCGTTGAACATTTCCACTGAGAGGATGGGAGGTAGCCACTGGCAACGGTGAAACCCTTGCTTAAGCTTGCCATGGAAAGGAGTAAGAAGGATTGGATGAAGACAGTAGGAAAGCAGAGAGACGGAAGGGACAGCATCTTCATATGCTTATCTGAACTTCCTACCAATGAATTACATAAGTATCTCTATCTTTATCTTTATGTTTTATTCACCCATATCCATTTGAGTTTGCCTGACTGAGATTTGCAAGGTGACCATAGCTTGCTTCATACCAACAATCTCTGTGGGATCGACCCTTACTCGCGTAAGGTTTATTACTTGGACGACCCAGTACACTTGCTGGTTAGTTGTGCGAAGTTGTGTTTATGCCATGGTATTGAACACCAAGTTTTTGGGTTCATCACCGGGGATTAATTGAGTTGTGAAAAGTATTGATCACAATTTCGCGCTACCAATCTTCTGATGGAAGTCCATGATACTTGCAGTTCTGTTGCATTAGACCAACTAGTTGAGGTTTCAGCTCAAAATTGTTTGCTCCAATGGCAGGAATTGAGATGCTTCTTCCATCAAACTTGGAAGTAAGTGTAGTATAATCACCAAGCATCCTTCTTGCATTATTGTTGTTGGGTTCGGCTGCCATCTCCTTTTCTTGTTCGAAAATTTTAGCAAGGTTATCTCTGGATTGTTGTAATTTAGCTTCTCTTAGTTTCCTCTTCAGAGTCCTTTCAGGTTCTGGATTAGCTTCAACAAGAATGTCTTTTTCCTTGTTCCTGCTCATATGAAAGAGAAGAGAACAGAAAAAGAAGAGGGATCCTCTATGTCACAGTAAAGAGGTTCCTTATTATTAGTAGAAGAAGAAAGGGGATAAAGAAAGGAGAATCCAAACACAAGGGTGAGGATAAGGGCAGTGATTTGAGATAAAGAGAAGTGTTAGTAAATGAATGAATAAATAGAATAATATAAGAGAGGGAGAAATTTTCGAAATTAAATTTTGAAAAGGAGTTAAATGATTTTCGAAAATAAAGATAAGAAATAAAATTAAAATTAAAATTTAAAACAATTAATTAATTAAAAAAAAGAATTTTTGAAAAAGAGGGAGGTATTTTCGAAAGTTAGAGAGAGAGAAAAGTTGTTAGGTAATTTTGAAAAAGATAAGAAACAAACAAAAAGTCAAATAGTTAGTTAAAAAAGATTTGAAAATCAAATTTGAAAAGATAAGAAGATAAGAAGTTAGAAAAGATATTTTAAAATCAAATTTTTGAAAAGATAAAATTTTGAAAAAGATATGATATAAAAAATATGATAAAAAATATGATTAAAATTAAAATTGATTACATTACTAACAAGAAACTAAAAGATAAGATTCTAGAATTTAAAGATTGAACCTTTCTTAACAAGAAAGTAACAAACTTCAAATTTTTGAATCAATCATATTAATTGTTAGCATAATTTTCGAAAATAAAGATAAAATTAAAAAAAGATTTTTGAAAAATAATTAAAAAATAAATTTTGAAAATTAATAAAAAAATGAAAAAGATTTTATTTTTGAAAAAGTTTTGAAAAGATAAGATTTTTAAAATTTGAAAATTTGACTTGACTTACAAGAAACAACTAATTTTAAAATTTTTTTACTAAGTCAACCCAAATTTTCGAAATTTTTGAGAGAAATAAGGAAAAGATATTTTTATTTTTTTTGAATTTTTAATGAGGAGAGAGAAAAACACAATTATGACCCAAAACATGAAAATTTTGGATCAAAACCAATGATGCATGCAAGAACACTTTGAAGATCATGATGAACATCAAGAACACTTTGAAGATCATGATGAACATCAATAACATATTTTTGAAAAATTATTGATGCAAAGAAAACATGCAAGACACCAAACTTAGAAATCTTTAATGCTTAGACACTATGAATGCAAAGATGCACATGAAAAACAATAAAAGATACAAAACAAGAAAACATCAAGATCAAACAGGAAGACTTACCAAGAACAACTTGAAGATCATGAAGAACACTATGAATGCATGAATTTTTGGAAAATCCAAGGACAAGATAAATATGCAATTGACACTAAACTTAAAACATGACACAAAACTCAAACAAGAACACAAAATATTTTTGGTTTTTATGATTTTATGATTTTTTGTATTTTCTTTTATTTTTTTTCGAAAAAACATATAGGAAAAGAAATTAAGAGATTCAAAATTTTTAATAAGAATTCCAGGAATCTTTCAATGTTAGTCTAAACCTCCAATCCAAGGGTTGGGCATGGTTTAATAGCCAGCCAGCTTTAGAAGATATAAATCAGGCATGCAACAGCTGATATTTCATCCAACTCCATATACATACCTGTTATGTTGACAAGTGGAAGCCTCAATACAAAAGGATTTGGATATGGCTTTACAGCCAGTCAGGCTTCAACATGTTACTATGAAACTCTAGAATTCATTCTTAAAAATTTTGGAATAATTTTCGAAAACAAAGGAAAAAATTTTGAAAAATATTTTTGAAAACTTGTTGAAAAGAAAATAAAAAGAAAATTACATAATCTGAGCAACAAGATGAACCGTCAGTTGTCCAAACTCGAACAATCCCCGACAACGGCGCCAAAAACTTGGTGCACGAAATTGTGATCATCAACAATGGCGCCAAAAAAACTTGGTAGCACTCTCAAACGTGAATCACACTTAGTCACAACTCTGCACAACTAACCAGCAAGTGCACTGGGTCGTCCAAGTGATACCTTACGTGAGTAAGGGTCGATCCCACGGAGATTGTTGGTATGAAGCAAGCTATGGTCATCTTGTAAATCTCAGTTAGGCGGATAATAAATGTTATGGAGTTTTTGAATATTAATAATAAATAAGCAGAAAATAAAGATAGAGTTACTCATGTAATTCAATGATCGGAATTTCAGATAAGTTTCTGGAGATGCTTGTCCCTGTTGGATCTCTGCTTTCCTACTGCCTTCCTTCAATCCTTCTTATTCCTTTCCATGGCAAGCTGTATGAAGGGCATTACCGTTGTCAATGGCTACATCCCATCCTCTCAGTGAAAAAGGTCCAAATGATCTTTCACGGCACGGCTAATCATCTGTCGGTTCTCGATCATGTTGGAATAGAATCCCTTGATTCTTTTGCGTTTGTCATCACGCCCAACAATCGCGAGTTTGAAGCTCGTCACAGTCATTCAATCCCTGAATCCTACTCAGAATACCACAGATAAGGTTTAGACTTTCCAGATTCTCATGAATGCCACCATCAATCTAGCTTATACCACGAAGATTCTGATTAACGAATCCAAGAGATATGCGCCCGGTCTAAGATAGAACGGAAGTGGTTGTCAGTCACGCGTTCATAGGTGAGAATGATGATGAGTGTCACGGATCATCACATTCATCATGTTGAAGTGCAACGAATATCTTAGAACAAGAACAAGCGGAATTGAATAGAAAATAGTAGTAATTGCATTGAAACTTGAGGTACAGCAGAGCTCCACACCCTTAATCTATGGTGTGTAGAAACTCGACCGTTGAAAATACGTAACTGATAAATGTTCAGGCATGGCCGAATGGCCAGCCCCCAAATGTGATCAAAGGATCTAAAAATACAATCAAAGACCAATCAAAAGATGTTTAATACACTAGTAAAAAGTTCTATTTATACTAAACTAGCTACTAGGGTTTACCGAAGTAAGTAATTGATGAAGAAATCCACTTCCGGGGCCCACTTGGTGTATGTTTGGGCTAAGCTTGATCTTTACACGAGCTGAGGCTTATCTTGGAGTTGAACGCCAAGTTGTAACGTGTTTTTGGCGTTCAACTCTGGTTCGTGACGTGTTTCTGGCGTTTGACTCCATAATGCATCATAGAACAGGCGTTGAGTGCCAGTTTACGTCATCTAATCACAAATAAAGTATGGTCTATTATATATTGCTGGAAAGCTCTGGATGTCTACTTTCCAACACCATTGAGAGCGCACCATTTGGAGTTCTGTAGCTCCAGAAAATCCATTTCAAGTGCAGGGAGGTCAGAATCCAATAGCATCAGCAGTCCTTTGTCAGCCTTTTATCAGAGTTTTGCTCAGGTCCCTCAATTTCAGCCAGAAATTACCTGAAGTCACAGAAAAACCCACAAACTCATAGTAAAGTCCAAAAATGTGAATTTAGCATAAAAACTAATGAAAACATCCCTAAAAGTAGCTAGATTATACTAAAAACTACCTAAAAATAATGCCAAAAAGCGTATAAATTATCCGCTCATCACTAAGCAAGGATTAGAGTGAACCTAAACACCAAAAATCACAAGATCTCACTTAATCAAAACCCTAGATATTTGAAATTTTGAAGAGAATAACTGAGAGGGATTTGAGCTTTCCTTACCAGTTTCTTATATGGGTTTTTGTAGAGCTCTCCACAAGGAATGCATAGCCGCAAACAGTGCAGCGATCGGAGCTCTATAGCTCAAGATATGAGCTTAAGAAGATGGAAGTGAATAGTGTTTCTCTCTTCTCCTCTCCCTCTTTTATTTTCAGCATGAATGGGTGTGTTTGAGTGTGTTATGGCTGTTTGGGTTCATTAATAAGGGTTTATATATGTTGGTTTTGGACCTAACTTGGGTCTGGTCCAATCCGTTAGCGTTTTTAGCCCGTTCGGCCCAACTTCAGGCCAAACCTTTAAAACTAACGCCTGGTTTTTGACTTCTAATATTTTTCTAAAGTTTTTGACTATTTTCACTTTTTCTCGCGCAGCACCGGGCAGACTTGAACCGGTTCAACTGTCGGTTCACAGTTTCTTCACGGTTTTTTGCAGAAAATACATTTTTTGACTCGGTAAAACCTACTAAGTCCAAAAATCATATTTAAATTCTCAAATTCTCACTCTAACTTTTCAGAATCTAATTTGGGCAATATTAATTACTTAATTAAACGGGTAATTAAGCTCGGTTCTTACGCAAACAAACTAATGAAAGTGAAAATCGAGCAAAACTGGCAATTGAAAAACCCAAAAATAATATTTTTGCACTTTTTTTTCAAGTTTGGTTTGGTGGTAGAGAAAACTCTAACCAAAGAGAACCAAATCGGTAATAATAAAAAAAACCCTAAATTACACCCTTTAAGTGACCCTACCCTTCTCAATCCTTTCCTCTCGTAAATGAACAAAATACTACTCCAGCGCCCAAACTCAATGCCACACGGTCAGAGACTCACAAACCCTTATCGTACTCCCTCAGCTCCGAGATTGATGTCGCCAGAAAGCAACAACTGTGACTTGCATTCGCGGCACTTTCCTCTTCCTATCTTTCCTCGTAGTGCCATCCTCTATCCGGTGTTGTTCATACTCTGGGTCAAGCTATCCGACCCAGGATGTTTAGCGACGAGCCGACCGACCTCTTCAAGTCAGACTATCTGACCTCTTCTCAAAAAGCTCGGCCAATGCCCGACCTCTTCTCAAAAAGCTCGGCCAAATCGCCAAAGGAGCCCAAACCAGGCCCAAAACGAAGGAACACAGCCCAATCTAAAGGCAGCCAAAGCCCAGAAAGATAAAGGCGGTTCCTCTAAAGATAAGATGACCTCACTCAAAGATAAAGATAAGATAAGATAAGATAACTAACTTATCTTATCTAAAGAAGGTTACATCTCACCATTATAAATACACTGGAGCACCCAGGTATAACTCATACTCTGATTCTACTAAATACCTGCTTAATACCCTTGCTAACTTAAGCATCGGAGTCCCTTGCAGGTACCCCCCACCCTCTGGGGACGAAGGATCAGCACCATCACCGAGTCTAGCAAGTCAGACACACCAGCTCCGGCCGCTATACACCTGCCGGACACGTCGGCTCCGACCAGCATAGAAGATCTCGTCCGAGATCGACCTACAGTTTCAGGTAACCCTCGGAATAGGTGTCCTCTAGGGCATGACTCCACGAAGGCCGCAGCGACTATCAGCAGCAGATCGTCGTCCTCATGGCACCTCTCTATCTCCATCCTCCTTCATGCACTCTACCACTCTGACTACATCATCAACTCATCAAGAACGGAAAGATAGTATCTTCTTGTTACATTGGTTCTTCAATTTCTAATTCAATCTCATGTTATTTTTTGTTTCTTGATTTTCTCTGCTCTTGCTATTGATATTTTGCTTATTGTTCTTCCTTTCCTTGCTATTGATTGATTGTTATTTTTTTTTTGAATTTATTAGTTCTTATTATTTTAATTTGTTATGTTTTGTTCTTGATTTTTAATTTGTTGGTTAATCACTTCTTGCTAATATATTTTTCATTGATATTTTCTTGAATTTGTTATTGCTTTTAATTTGTTCTTCAGTTATGGCTATTGCTACTATTATTTTTTCTTGTGGATTTGTTAACCATTATTGATTTAAATTTGTTGTTCTTTACTTTCGACATTTTTTGTTGTTGATCTTTAATTTTTTTTGTTCTTTATTGCTAGCTGCTGTGTTACTCAATACTGATCGCAACTATTGTTGTTCCTCTTTTGAATTTGTTATTGATTTTGATTTGTTGTTCTTCACTGCTCGCTGCTGCTGTTGCTATTCATTTTTCAATTTGTTAATTGTTATTGATTTTAATTTGTTATTGTTCACAGTTGGCTGCCGCTACTATTTTTTTATTTATTAATATTTATTGATTTCAATTTGTTGTTCTATTTTTTTGTGCTTGATTTTCGTTTTCTTATCCCCATTGTTGTTCTGATGACTGCTGTTAATTTTTGCTTATAATTAGGGGTGTGCAAAAAAACTGGTTTCACTGAACTGAATTGAAACTAAACTGAAACTGTTTTAAATAAACCAGTTTTTTTAAATAAAAAGCTGAACTGAAACCATAGTTTTTATGAAAAACCAGTTTATTAAAAACCAGTTTTTATGGTTCAGTTTACTTTTAAACTAAATTAAAACTGGTTTTATTTAAACTCCAAAATTAGTTTTTACATACTCTTTCTTTCTCTTTCTCCCTTAACTCTCTCTCTCCCCTTCCTCTCTCTCTCTCTCTCTCTCTCTCTTTCTCGTCTTTCTCCCCCTCCTCTCTCCCTTCTCTCTCTCTCTCTCTCTCTCTCTCTCTCTCTCTCTCTCTTTTCCCTTTCTTCCTTATCTCTATTCTCTCTCTCCCCCCTCTTTGTCTCCCTCTTTCTCTCTCTCTTCTCCCTCTCTCTTTCTCCTTCTCTCTCTCTCTCTCCCCTCCTCTTTCTCCCTCTCCTTCCTTTCCCTCTCTCTCTCCTCTCCTTTCTTTCTCTCTCCTTTCCCTCTCTCTCTCTCTCCTTTTTCCCCTTTCCCTCTCCCTCTCCCTCTCCCTTCCTTCCCCTCCCTCTTCCTCTCTCTCTCTCCTCTCCCTCCTCTCTCTCTCCCCTCCTTTCTTCCCTCTCTCTCTCTCTCCCCTCCTCTTTCTCCCTCTTCCTCTTCCTCCTCTCTCTTTCTCCCTCCCCCTTCCTTCTTCTCTCTCTTCCCCTCTCTCTTCCTCTCTCTTTTCTTTTTTTCTCTCCCCTATCTCTCTCCCCCTCCCCTCTCTCTTCCTCTCTCTCTCTCTCCGTCTCCTCTTTCTCCCCCTCCTCTCTCTCTCCTTTTTCTCTCGCTCTCTCTCCCTCTCTTTCCTTTTCTTCCATCTCCCTCTCTCTCCCTGACGTTAGGATTTTTGCTAGTAAAGAATTTTATAAAAATATAGTAGCGTTGTAATTATAGATTCTAAACCAACAGAAAATCCCTTCGTACAAACATTTGGTTGTCACAAGTAACAAACCCAATAAATTTATAAACTGAAGTATTCAAACCTCGGATTGTCTTCTCAAGGAATTGCAGGGAAGTATGATTTATTATTAGTTATGGAAAAATAGTGTTTGGGTTTAAGAAAGGTTTTAAGCAAGAGAAATAGATTGTAAGAATTAATAAATTAATAACTAATAAAACTCTTAGCAAAGTATGAAAACTGGAAGTCCTATCCCAATTATCCTTATCAATTGTGATGAGAATTAGATTTTTCTCCCACTAAGTCAACCTCTAACTATGAAGGTAAGTTAAGTGGATGGAATAAGTTTGGTTCCTCAGATCCTAGTCTTTTATTAGGAAAGGCTAGAGTTAATAGAACTCGAATTAATTCTTGAAGAATTCTAATTTTTGGTCAACAATGAGTTTGATAACTCAAGAGTCACCAATTAATCAACCAGAGCCAAAAGGTAGAAAAATATAAATTATATATATCATAAATAAAAGAAACAAATCATAGATCTGAAAATACCTCAAATAATATTAATTAAGAAAATCATAACATGAATGTCATTAAGCCAAATTGGCAACATATATAATTAAAAACAGGAGAAGTCAAAATAAAGGAATATTGAACCTGATATGAAGATGAGATAAATCCTAATCCTAATATAAATTCTAATTCTAATCCTAATCCTAATCCTAAGAGAGAGGAGATAACTTCTCTCTCTAAAAACTACATCTAAATCCTAAAAAGTGTGTATTCTCTATATGCCTTTTGAATGGGTGGATTCCTCCATTTATAATCCTTCAATATGTGTTCTCTGGGTTTGGAACTAGGCCAAAAAGGGCCCAGAAATCGCTGAGGACAACTTCTGCAACTTCTGCAGATCGCGCACGTCACGGGTCCGCGTGAGTCACGCGGTCGCGTCATCAGGAGTTCTGCTTTTCCACGCGGCTGCATCAGTCATGCGCCCGCGTCAGTTGTGTTTTGCAGGTCACGCGTTCGCCTCATCCATGCGCTCGCGTCGAATCTCTTTTGCGCGAACCACGCGTTCGCGTCATCCATGCGGACGCGTCACTGCCAGTTGCTCCAAAACTCCATTTTGTGCTTTCCTTCCATTTTTGTATGTTTCCTTTCCATCCTTTAAATCATTCCTGCCCTATAAAACCTGAAAGTACTCAACACACAAATCACGGCATCGAATGGTAATAAAGGATAAGTAAAATTGATAATTTTGAAGCATAGAAAACATATTTTCTCATATCTCATATCTTAAGGAAGGAATTGTAAAATCATGCAAATCTATATGAATAAGTAGGTGAAGAGATGATAAATCATTCAATTTAAGCACAAGATTTATCATAAAATAGTGGTTTATCAACCTCCCCACACTTAAATAATAGCATGTCCTCATGCTAGATCCAAGATAAAGAGTAAGGTAAAGTGGTGGAATCTCATGCAATGCAATCTATTCTAAATGCATCTACCTAAATGAGTCATGCTAAACTAGTTATTGTTCACTTGTATATAAAACTTGCATGTAGTTAAATTAATTCACATTCTCAAGGAAATATATATATATGCATAGCCAACCTTAGACAATGTTAAAGCACTTTTACAATTGAGATGGATAAAAATATTTTTCAAACTTGCAAGACAATTAACAATTGAGACAGAGATATATGGTGATGAGCTATTGAACCCTCACTGGATTTTGTGTTTATTCTCTATTCACTCAGTGTTTATTGGGTTAATCACTCTAATCTTATTTTTATTCTTACTTTCTATAACTTTGTTCTTCATCTAACCAATCAACAATTATAGAATACAGACATACAAAAATCGTGAGGTCTTTTTAGGGTTGTAATGGGGCCAAGGTAGAGGTAAGAGTATATGTATAAGGCTAAGTGAGCTAATAAGTGAATCCTTGATTAGTCTAAGATCTCACCTAATATACATATTTTTACATAAATCAAAATTTCTTAACCTATTTGCCCAAACTTTCCCACTTTATGTTGCAAACTCATGCATTAAATTCAACTTTGTCCCATGTGCATTGACTCTTTTTATTTTGTAACTGGGGAATTTCTTTGTGTTCCCTTATTGAAAATAAAAACTTTCTTTTTTTTTTCAATGCATATGGTAATTTAATTATTTTGATTTCACATGAGCATGCTTCCCAAATTTTTACATAACTTGTTCAATTTAATTTCCTACTTTTTCTATCATCCCATGTTCCCATAAAATTTCCCACACTTAAATTATACATAATTTCTATCTTAAGCTAACCAAGAATTCAACTTGAGATTTTTTTATTTTGTTTTTCTGCTTAAGGCTAGTAATGTGGTTATGAAATAGAAGGGGATTAAAAGGCTCAAGGGGGCTAACAAAAGTGATTTAAAAGGTAGGCTTATTTGGGATAGGTGAGTGAAAACAAGTAATGGCCTCAATCCTATCTTGGTATGTATCTATATTTTATATTGGACATATAGATTAAAGAAAAGTAAAGAACACCAGAATAAAAAGAAGGGCAAAACACACAGGAATAAAAATTATGGTTTGAATGTAACCATACAATTAAGCTCAAAACTCACAGGCTGTGTGTTCTCAAGCTCATAAATCATATATCAGTTTATGTACATCATGCAAGTAGAAATTAAGAGTTTCCATTATTCTCAATGTAAAATATATTGGATGGCTTTAAAGTTTTAGTGTTCCTCCTTGATAAAATGTTGTTAACTAACTAACATGTAATGCTATATATACAGGGGGTGTGGATTGATTCTGTTAAAGTCTCTAGCTTACTTCCTTTTTATTTTCAATCAAATCAACTATCATATGCTAAAAAGGGTAAACTATACTAATTGATCCACTTAATATATAACTAGTAGACTATGGTGCAAATCGAGCTAAAATATCCAAGATGTATATACAGCCCAAAGTGCATAATGCAAAAAGTACAATAAAAGCAAAAGAGAGAAATGTGCAAAAATACAGAAAATAGACAAAATAAGAAGAGAGTCGGTAGTAGTTCACCAAAATAAATAGATGCCAGAGATGGCGACCTCCCCACACTTAAATAATAACATCGTCCTTAGTGCTCACTCAAGCAGGGTGTGACGAAATGGCATCTCCGGAAGGATGGGCTGCTGGTGTCTCGATGGTAGGCTGAGGGTCTACAGTCGCTGTGAGGATCGGAGGAGTGGTCTGCTGAATCGGGGGCTCTGTCCGTAGAGAAACCTCCGGATCTGCGGTCTGTAGCTGGTGGTGCTCCTCATGATGTGGTGCAGTGTGGCCGGGACCTCTCTGCTCAACCTGGGTAGGTGCCTCCTCCTTGTGATCACTCACCTCCTCCTCAGATGTGTCAGAGGGCGTGTCGGGCTCGGAGGGAATGTCACCACCAGAGCGGATCATCAACTTGAGGTGCTCATAGCGTCGCTTGTGGCGACGCTCAGACCTCTCAAAAAGTCGCCTGGTACGACGGTCAGATCTCTCAAACTGCTGCTGGTGATGGCGCTCCATCTGATCTAGGCGATCAAAGAGTCGGTGCACCAGACGGTAGATGGGCTCAGGAGCAGGTGGGGGTGCAGTGGGTGGTGCTGGGCCAATGAAAGTAGAAGGGGTAGCTGAAGAGGTGGCTGCCTCAGTAGTGTCAGTGAGAAATAGAGGGCAGTAGCCAAAAGTCAGGAACTTTCGACTGTGAGGGATGATCTTTCGGCACTCTGCTGCGGGGGGCTTTTCATCAACAACCTCCCAAGGGATCTCAGCTCGGCGACCCAACTGAGTAATCAGGTAAGGAAAAGAGAGGGTGCCTCTAATATAAACCCTGGCCATGTAATGCCGGATGAAGCGAGGTAGATAAAGGTCCTTACCCGTCATCACACACTAGATGAGGGTAACCATAGCAGCTGGCACCTCTGTCTCATGAGTGCTCGGCATCACATAGTTGCTCAGAATCTGTTGCCATAGTCGAGCCTCATCATTCAGATATATAAGCCTGATTCCCTTTGGTACCAATGTGCTAGTTCCCATGACCCAAGGAACAGTAGGATCAAGAGTGATGTCTTTCTTTACTGCATCCCAATCAAACCTCATGAATCTCATATCTTTCTCAGCTTTTTGGTAACCATCTGGCTGATCTGATTTAGGTGGAAGATGGAGGATTTCTTCAATTGCTTTCTCGGTAACCAGAATCTGTTTGCCTCTGAGCTATACTGCATCCAGGGAAGAGAGAAAGTAGTCACAGTAGAATTCTCTAACCCAGGATGAGTTGACCTCAGTTAGGTTCCTCGCCAGGAAGAACCAGCCTCTCTGTTTGATCTATGTACTGCTGGAGTTCTTCTGGAATTTTGAGGGTCCTTTCCAGGTGTAGGTTCTTGGCGGTGGCAAAGGTTGGGTATTTCAGCTCACAGTATTTGTTTGCAAATTTTACCGGGTCGATTTGTGCTAGTGGCGCGAGTGCAGCCTCGCGTTCGCACAACTCTCTATTTAAATGTATTTTGCCAAAAATCTGGGTGACGCAGTCGCGTGGGTGACGCGATCGTGTGGTTGGCCTTTTTCTGAAAAACAACGCAGACGCGTGGGGTACGCGTTCGCGTGGTTGGGCTTGTGCTTCTAGCACGAGTCCAGCCACGATCCAGCTCAACTTTCGGCCATACACCCTTTTTATGTCGATTTACAGGGCACGCGTTCGCGTGGGTGACGCGGACGTGTGGGAGGCATTTTTCTCACATGACGCGGACGCGTCAGTGACGCGGTCGCGTGGACCAATTTGTGCCAAAGGCACGCCTCCAGGCACGCTTTCGCGTCACTCTCTGTTCACTTTTCTTTTCTTCCCAACGCACATATGACGCGGACGCGTCAGCGACGCTGTCGCGTCACGTGCGATTTTTTTTATGCAGTATGCAGAATGCAAAATGCAATGAATGTCATGCAAAAATTTCAGGTTCAAACAAAATTCAAAAACAAAGCAAAATGGAAAGGGAACGATCATACCACGGTGGGTTGTCTCCCACCTAGCACTTTTAGTTAAAGTCCTTAAGTTGGATATTTGGTGAGCTCCTTGTTATGGCGGCTTGTGCTTGAACTCATCCTGAGCACCAATGCTTGGACTTCTAATAAGCTCTATCAATACCAAGTAAATTTACCAAACGTTGATGAAGTTCTCCACAAGTTTTGAGCTCTTAAAGTTGAACCTCATATATTTCTGGATCCCAAATCTTGTTGCTACACCCATCTTCAAGTTGATTATCATGATTCCATCCAGGTGGCAAGCAGTTTGAATTCTCACTAGAGCGGCCAAACAACTTCTTAGACCCATTCAGTTGAGCTCTATACCAACCTTTGCGTTTAAATTTTGAGCTTCCAACAATAATGAACCTTACAGGATAATTCTTACCACTGACCATCTTTCTCTTACTCTTAATGCCACAAAGAGCTCTAAGTTGACCATCCGTCTCCAGTAGCCCGTATTCAAGTGGAATTAGAAAGCTAAGGGATATGAATTTTACCCACTTGAATATTGTGAAGGATGATGGCAACTTAGGGGGAGGTGTTTCTAAGGAACGTGCAAGCTCCACTCCCTTGTGCTCTTCTTCGACATCTTTCACCTCTTTGCAATCTTCTTCAATATCAACCTCTTCCTCTTGGTGGATTTCTTCCAATTCAATCTCTTCTTCATTATTCACCAAGGGCATGGGAGGTTGTGCTTCTTCTTCCTTAGTCTCCATCTCTTGATCAACCTCTTCCAAGTCTTCAACCATGACATGCCTTGGAGGTTGTAGACCCTCCTCAACATTAATTTCAAGCATCTTGGAAGGAGGCTTTATGAATAGACTTTCCAATGGAGGTTCAGCATCTCCTAAGTCTTCAACCACTTCTTCTTCTTCAATAGTTTCGGCTTCCTCCACTTGTTCCAGTACAAATTCATGCTCCTTACTGTCCACCAGAGTTTCTAATGTCTCCTTCATGCTACATTCTTCATTAGATTGTCCACATGAAGCCATGGGGTTCCTTGAGTGTCTGAACATCGGGAAGCTAATTGATTTATCGCTTGATTCAATTGATGAAGGGTTGCATGAAATTGATCCACTATTTCCTTGAGACGATCTGTTGATTCTTGTTGCGCTCGGCTATCATAAGTAGGATCATAGTGCTCTTGGATTGATGGATATGGAGATGGTGTATATTGAGGTGGTGGTTCTTGGGAGTAATTGGGGTAGAATTAGGGTGGTTCTATATATGGTTCATACGGTTCATAGCTTCCTCTTCCTGCAACATAGTTGTAATCAGACTCATAGCCGAAGGGGTGAGAGTTCATAGTAGTAGGAGAAAATTAGAAACAAAAACTAACAAAAAGAGAATATTTTGAAAAAGATTTGATTTTTGAAAAAAAAAAGATAAGATAAGATTTTGAAAAGGATATAATTTTTGAAAAAGATAGGAAAATATTTTGAAAAAGATATGATGATTTTTTTTTGAAAAATATTTACAATAACCAATAATAAGGCACACGTTTGCAATTCCCCGGCAACGGCACCATTTTGACATTAGGATTTTTGCTAGCAAAGAATTTTATAAAAATATAGTAGCGTTGTAAGTATAGATTCTAAACCAACAGAAAATCCATTCGTACAAACATTTGGTTGTCACAAGTAACAAACCCAATAAATTTATAAACCGAAGTATTCAAACCTCGGGTCGTCTTCTCAAGGAATTGTAGGGAAGTATGATTTATTATTAGTTATGGAAAAATAGTGTTTGCGTTTGAGAAAGGTTTTAAGCAAGAGAAATAGATTGCAAGAATTAATAAATTAATAACTAATAAAACTCTTGGCAAGGTATGAAAACTGGAAGCCCTATCCCAGTTATTCTTATCAATTATGATGAGAATTGGATTTTTCTCCCACTAAGTCAACCTCTAACTATGAAGGTAAGTCAAGTGGATGGAATAAGTTTGGTTCCTCAGATCCTAGTCTTTGCTTGGGAAAGGCTAGAGTTAATGGAACTCGAATTAATTCTTGAAGAATTCCAATTTTCGGTCAACAACGAGTTTGATAACTCAAGAGTCACCAATTAATCAACCAGAGCCAAAAGGTAGAAAAATCTAAATTATTTATATCATAAATAAAAGAAACAAACCATAGATCTGAAAATACCTCAAATAATATTAATTAAGAAAATCATAATATGAATGTCATTAAGCCAAATTGGCAACATATATAATTAAAACAGGAGAAGTCAAAATAAAGGAATATTGAACCTGATATGAAGATGAGATAAATCCTAATCCTAATATAAATTCTAATTCTAATCCTAATCCTAATCCTAATAGAGAGGAGAGAACCTATCTCTCTAAAAACTACATCTAAATCCTAAAAAGTGTGTATTCTCTATATGCCTTTTGAATGAGTGGATTCCTCCATTTATAATCCTTCAATCTGTGTTCTCTAAGTTTGGACTGGGCCAAAAAGTGCCCAGAAATCGCTGAGGATGACTTCTGCAAATTTTACAGATCGCGCACGTCACGCGTTCGCGTGAGTCACGCGGTCGCGTCATCTGGAGTTCTGCTTTTCCACGTGGCTGCGTCAGTCATGCGCCCGCGTCAGTTGTGTTTTGCAGGTCATGCGTTCACCTCATCCATGCGCTCGCGTCGAATCTCTTTTGCGCGAACCACGCGTTCGCGTCGTCCATGCGGACGCGTCACTGCCAGTTGCTCCAAAACTCCATTTTGTTCTTTCCTTCCATTTTTGTATGTTTCCTTTCCATCCTTTAAATCATTCCTGCCCTATAAAACCTAAAAGTACTCAACACACAAATCACGGCATCGAATGGTAATAAAGGATAATTGAAATTGATAATTTTGAAGCATAGGAAACATATTTTCTCATATCTCATATCTTAAGGAAGGAATTGTAAAATCATGCAAATCTATATGAATAAGTAGGTGAAGAGATGATAAATCATTCAGTTTAAGCACAAGATTTATCATAAAATAATCGTTTATCACTCCCCCTCCCATCCCCCTTCTCTATCTCTCCCTCCCTTCCCCCCTTTTTCTCTCTATCTTCCTCTTTTCCCTCTCTCCCCTTTTGTTTCTCTCCTCTCCCTCCTCTCTTTCTCCCCTCCCATCTCTCTTCATCTTTCTCTCTTTCTCATTTTTCCTCTTTTTTCTTTCTCTCTCCTATTCATCTTTCTCTCTCTCTTTCTTCTCCTTCCTCTCTCTCCTTCTTCTCTTTCTCTTCTTCCTTTCTCTCTTTTCTCTTTCTCTCTTTTCTCTTTCTCTCTCAGCCTTCTCTCACTTTATATCCCTCTTCTCTTTCTCTCTCCCTCTTTTCTCTAGAATAAGAGAGAGAAGAAGAGAGAGAGAGAGAAGAGAAAAAAAAGAGAGGAGGAGGAGAGATAAGGAAGAAGGAGAGAGAGAAAGAGAGAGAAGACTGGGAAAAAATGTAAGGAGAGAGAGAGAGGAAGAGAGAAGGAGAGAGGGAGAAAAAGAGAGGAGGGGGAGAGTGAAGAAGAGAGAGGGAGAGAGAGATAGAGAGGAAGAGGGATAGGGGAGAGAGAGAGAGAAATGAGAGAAAAGAATAGAAAGAGAAAAGGGAGAGAGAAAGAAAGGGGATGGGGAGAAAGAGGGGCAGGGGAGAGAGATAGAGGAGGGGGAGAGAGGGAGATAAAGAGAGAGGGGGAGAGAGAGAAGAAGAAGAAGAAGAAGAAGAAGAGAGAGAGAGAGAGAGAGAGAGAGAGGAGGGGGAGAGAGGGAGCAAAGAAGATAAAGAGGGAAAAAGGGGAATGAGAGAGAAAGGGAGAGAAGGGAGAGAGAAGAAGAGAGAGAGAGAGAGAGCGGGAAAGAAGGAGAGAGTGAGTGAGGACGGGGAGAGAGAGAGAGAGAGAGAGAGAAGGAGATAGGGAGAGAAAGAGAGAGGGGAGAGAGAAGGAGAGAGAGTGAGAGAGTGAGGAAGAGGGATAGAGGAGAGAGAGAATGAGAGAAAGAGAGAGAGAAAGAGAGAGGGAGAGAGAAAGGGGAGAGAGGAAGACAAAGAGAGATGAGGGGAGAAAGATGGGTAGGGGGAGAAAGAGATAAAAGAAAAAGAGAGAGGAGGGAGAGAGAGAAGGAAGGGGGAGAGAGGGAGATAAGAAGAGAGGGGAAGGAAGAGGGGAAGGAAAGAGAGGGAGAAAAGGAGAGAGAGTGGGAGAGAGAGAAAGTAGAGGGAGAGAGGGAAGGAAGAAGAGGGAAAGGAGTGAGAGGGGGAGAGAGAGAGAGAGAGGTAGAGAGAGGCAGAGAAGGGGAGAGAGAATGGAAGAGAGAGGGGGAGAGAGAAAAAATGTAAAACTAATTTTATATATGTTAAAAGTTAAAACTAGTTTTAGCCTATAAACCAATTTAAACTGGTTTTTTTAATTAAAACTGGTTTTATTTTTATGAACTGGTTTAAACTGGTGCACTGTATTGTAAACTGGTTTAAAACCAGTTTTTTATGTAACAAAGTAGTTTGGTTCAGTTTTTAAACCATTTAAAATGGTTTAGTGCGGTTTCAGTTCAGTTTACAAAAAGTTGAACCATAAACACCCCTAATTATAATATGTTATTGATTGAGTGATTTATTTCTGTTCTATTTAGTTTTGATTCACTTCTATGGTATTAATTGCTGATGTTATTTTGCTGTGATATTTTTGCAGATTGATCACAGTATAAGTGACAAAAATAAGAACATTGGTGAAACTAAAGACTTGTAGTTATTTTTCGTTTTATTACTTTGTGAATTTCATTTGAAATTTTTCGTTGATGATTGTGTTGTGACTTTTTATGAGTTTATGAAGTTGAACTTGTTATTGTGTTAGTTTATGTGTTAGCACTTTGTCTTTTGATATATGTAGCTTAGGACATGTTCTTAGTGAAATAGACATGTCCAAGAGTTTAGGACATGTTATTTTTTCTTAGTTAGTATAAAAATTGATCCAAGCCAATCCAATTCTCATTGGTTTAGTTTGATGTTTGGCCTCATAAAAAAGATCGAAATAAACCAAACTAAACATTTTAGATTTAATTATTTTGGATGAATTTTTTTCAAAAAATTTCGAACCAAACTGCAAACCGAACACCTCTGTTTAACGGAATTAAAAATATAAAAAATACATACCATTTGAAACACGTACAAGTGGCCTACGTAAACCACTATTAGCATGTAAGTTGTTGTGGGTGGTGCGTGTTGATTTTCTTTGTCCACAATGATCTTCAGATGTTTGATAAAAAAAATTATCTAATGAATGGATGAATCTACTGCATCTGCTGAAAGTGAGTTGGATGGCTGATGACCCAAAGATGTTGCTGGTCTCTTAACAGGGAGCAATGCGTCCAGGGTGGTGGCTGGTTTTAATTTTTTTTAAAACACAAAATAAAAAAATTTAGTTAACACATAATTGAAAAATTAGTTAACAGATACAACACTTAAAATAACTAAAATTAAAAGATTATGTAAATATTAAACTAACCAGTGAGTGGGCCAGCATTAGGGGTGGAAAAAGGCCAGGCGGCCTGCCAGGGGCCTGCAGCCTGGCCTGTATTTGGCCTGGTCTGGCCTGTATTTGGCCTGGCCTGGCCTGTTATAAAATAGGTATAGGCCCAGGCTCTTTTAAAAGCCTTAATACATTAATAGGCCAGGCTCAGGCTTACTAATTAGCCTTATAGGCATGTCAGGCCTGCCTAGGCCTGTTAAAATATAATTAAATATATAAATAATTATTTATTATTAATAAAATTATGAGATATTTTAAATTTATTATATTTTATTATAAATATTTTTGTATATTTTAAATATGTTAAAAGTTTAAAATTTTTTATAAATATTAAATATATGACATATTATATATAACTATTTTTATTAAAAAATAATTTTTTTAAATAATATTTTTATTTTTGTAAAAAAAATTATCAGGCTTTTTAACCGGCTTCAGGCCAGGCCAGGCTGAATAACAGGCCAGGCCTAGTACTTTATAAAGAGCCTATAACAGGCTGCAAGCCAGGCTCAGGCCAATCAACTGTATGACAGGCCGAGCCTGTTAAGAGCAAAGCCTGGCCTGGCCTGACCTGTTTCCACCCCTAGCCAGCGTACATGCTTAGTTGAGTCCTGCATCTACTTTTTTGCTTCATGATTAGTCTTCTCCTTAATCTTGCTAACTTGGGGCTAATCTTATAGTCCATGAATTCCATTGCAAGGTGAACTTCATAAAAAGTTTAAAAAATGAAAGTTTTGAGACAACATGAAGTGAACAATGAAAAATGAAGCAAGATTGTATAAGTCCATCTTTCCTTTCATGAGTTGCAATACTTATTCCATATACATTTTATTTTATATATAGTTGAATTCAAAATATAATGATTATTGATGCTTCTCTCTGCATATGAAGCCAAGAAAAAATGGTTTATAGTCATGTAAAGTGCAACCATAAATGTAGAGAAAAAACATAACAAATGAATTAAAATGCACGACCGAAAGAATTGCACCAAATTCATTCCTAGCTACAAAAATACTTGATGAAAAATGCATGAAATGAATACTATTATAATAATTATGCAGACATATTTTTTAATCACAGTTTCATGCATCCGTGTATTGTGAAGAATTTTAGAAACAATTAACATTGCATAATATGTTATAGTATTATATTATTTGTTATTGTAAAGGAGCAGAAGGAAATTGCTTTAAAATTTACTAAAGTAGCGACAAATCTATATCAGTTCTATTGGTCGTTATTTACTCATTAAAAATTATGTATTAGATAATTGAATTAGAGAACAAAAAATAATTACAAATGAGTTGTTCCACGTTAAAATTTTTGTACGTATTGCAGTTGATGAATAGTAACATTTTTAAATGGAAGAAGCAAATGTTGCTTAATATAATATTAGAATTTATTTTTAAATTCTTTTTTTAAAATTTTGGTTAATATATTGAAATCATACTAATTAAAAATATAAGAAATGGAACTAATGCAAATACAATACTTAGATTTATATAAGCAAAATTAATACATTTTTACCTAGATTAACGTTGATTTGTTATAAATATATAGAAATTTGAAGAAAAATAATGATGAAAAAATTAAAATTGATTGATTGATAAAAAAACTAAGTACATTCCTTAATGAATAAATAAGATAAAACATAAGTAAACTGAAAATATAATAGAAAACATGAAATTCCTTTAGTGTAGAATATGAGAAAACTTCCATGGCATGGTTTAATAAGTGGCTTAACAAGAAACTGATTTAACGTGAAGATGGTTGCTACTAAAGAAATTAAATCTTATACAAAGCCACATAATTCACATTTTTAAGACCTCAGCAAACATAATGGTCTCATCTAAAGAGGACACTTTGAATCTTAATATGCTTCCATGACGAAAAAGGTTGCAATTTTCAAAAGCTCTCCAACCCTTATAGATAATTGCCTTACAGAAACCATTCATCAGAGTCTATCGCAATTCCATATAGCATGAAAAACTCCGTTCTTGAACCACATGAACGGAATCATGTCATGAGAAGAATGCATGGAGTACAAAATTAGGATGCAAAATCTTCGTGTAGAAATTAACAATGAGAAATATTAAATAAATTATACTAATATTAATAATAAATTATAGAAATAACAAAATAAATTAGAACAACATAAATATTAATAATAAGCAACAGAATTGTAGGAAAAAATTCAATTGTAATTACCAGTGAGCCGTATTCAATCTCACGGTTGGTTACAAAGCATATGCAAGAGTATGTATAGGTCTTTATAGTACATTTACTTGGTAAGAACTTGATGAATGATAAAGCATTGAACCCGGCAGAACTAAATGGATGATTAGGCAAGTGGACAAATTCTTCATTTGGAGAAACATTTAAAAAGGCATGAAATTTAATAGGGGGATAGGAATTTTTTGATTGTTCACCATTTTTCAGAAAATAGGAATTAGTAATGTTGTTTTGTATCACATTCTCGTTCATTGAAAAATTTCCTTTGATTTTTTATGAAGAGGGGAAATTTTCATAAATGAATTGTTTGAAAAGGGCACATAATCCTCATTTCGAGAAACATTGAAAGAGTCATGAAATTTATTAGAGGGGAATGAATTTGTGAATGGCTGATTTTTTTTCACATCAGAGGGATTATCAACATTTGAGTTGTCAACATTATGGCTCAATGAAATGAGATCCTTTGGTTCAAGATCAGGTGGGTAAAGGATGAAATCTATAAGACTGTGATAAGATAAAGGACTACATGTTTTGGTAATACTTACAGTGGCATAGGTCTTTGATGAATTGGTTGGCAAAGTGATGGACTTTTTGTTATAAATGTATTATTTTTTTTCCTATTACTCATGTTGTCTTCAATAAGAATACTCATCGATCTCTTCTTACGTTTGGACTTTTTGTAGGTTGACCAATGAAATTTCTCAACTTCAGAGAAGAATGAGTCATCTCCAATGACATGCTTTTCTTTTGAAAACCATCCACGACGTGTGCTGTCAAGTATCCCTTTCTAATGCGCAAATGAACTAGGCTGCGATTAACATCTACAATCCACATAGAATCTTTTAATCTATGCTGGTATTTTCTATAAAATAAACTTGGTATATAATGTTGATATTATACAATAAAGAATAAAAATAAAAATATAGTGAATATATTACATGCATAGTTGGTGCACGAAATTGCAATCACACTTTTGCAATTCCGCACAACTAACCAGCAAGTGCACTGGGTCGTCCAAGTAATACCTTACGTGAGTAAGGGTCGATCCCACGGAGATTGTTGGCTTGAAGCAAGCTATGGTTATCTTGTAACTCTTAGTCAAGATATCAATAATTATCAGGATTGATCGTAAAAAGTAAAAGAACATGAAATAAGTACTTGTTTTGCAGTAATGGAGAACAGGTTGAGGTTTTGGAGATGCTCTATCTTCTGAATCTCTGCTTTTCTACTGTCTTCTTCTTCAAGCACGCAAGGCTCCTTCCATGGCAAGCTGTATGTAGGGTTTCACCGTTGTCAATGGCTACCTCCCATCCTCTCAGTGAAAATGTTCAACGCGCTCTGTCACAGCACGTCTAATCATCTGTTGGTTCTCAATCGGGTTGGAATAGAATCCAGTGATTCTTTTGCGTCTGTCACTAACGCCCAGCCCTCAGGAGTTTGAAGCTCGTCACAGTCATTCAATCCTTGAATCTTACTCAGAATACCACAGACAAGGTTTAGACCTTCCGGATTCTCTTGAATGCCGCCATCAATTCTAGCTTATACCACGAAGATTCTGATTAAAAAATCCAAGAGATATCTACTCAATCTAAGGTAGAACAGAGGTGGTTGTCAGGCACACGTTCATAGTTGAGAATGATGATGAGTGTCACGGATCATCACATTCATCAAGTTTAGGAACAAGTGATATCTTAGAATAGAAGCAAGCGTGATTGAATGAAAAAACAGTAGTAATTGTCTTAATCCATCAAGACACAGCAGAGCTCCTCACCCCCAACCATAGGGTTTAGAGACTCATGCTGTAGAAGATACAATGAGAAACGTGTAAAGTGTCATGAGGTCTAGATACAATGTCAAAAGATCCTATTAATAGTGAACTAGTAACCTAGGGTATACAGAGATGAGTAAATGACGTAAAAATCCACTTCTGGGTCCACTTAGTGTGTGCTTGGGCTGAGCATTGAAGCTTTCATGTGTAGAGACTTTTTCTGGAGTTAAACGCCAGATTTTATGCCAGTTTGGGCATTTAACTCCAATTTTTATGCCAGTTCCAGCGTTAAACGCTGGGAATTCTGAAGCTGATTTGAAACACCGGTTTGGGCCATCAAATCTCGGGCAAAGTATGGACTATTATACATTTCTGGAAAGCCCAGGATGTCTACTTTCCAACGCCGTTGAGAACAAGCCAATTGGGCTTCTGTAGCTCCAGAAAATCCACTTCGAGTGCAGGGAGATCAAAATCCAACAGCATCTACAGTCCTTTTCAGCATCTGAATCAGATTTTTGCTCAGGACCCTCAATTTCAGCCAGAAAATACCTGAAATCACAGAAAAACACACAAACTCATAGTAAAGTCCAGAAAAGTGAATTTTAACTAAAAACTAATAAAAATATAATAAAAACTAATTAAAACATACTAAAAACATACTGAAAACAATGCCAAAAAGCGTATAAATTATCCGCTCATCACAACACCAAACTTAAATTGTTGCTTGTCCCCAAGCAACTGAAAATCAAAATAGAATAAAAAGAAGAGAATATACTATAGACTCCAAAATATCAAAGAAACTTAGCTCCAATCAGATGAGCGGGACTATTAGCTTTTTGCTTCCGAACAGTTTTGGCATCTCGCTTTATCCTTTGAAGTTCAGAATGATTGGCATCAATAGGAACTCAGAACTCAGATAATGTTATTGATTCTCCTAGTTAAGTATAATGATTCTTGAACATAGCTATTTCATGAGTCTTGGCTGTGGCCCAAAGCACTCTGTCTTCCAGTATTACCACCAGATACATACATGCCACAGACACATACTTGGGTGAACCTTTTCAGATTGTGACTCAGCTTTGCTAGAGTCCCCAACTAGAGGTGTCCAGGGTTCTTAAGCACACTCTTTTTGCCTTGGCTCACAACTTTATTTCTTCTCTTTTTTTTTCTTTCTTTTCTTTTTTTTCTATTTTTTTCGTTTTTTTTTCAGATTTTTGAATCATACCTTTTTCTTGCTTCAAGAATCAATTTGATGATTTTTTAGATCCTCAATAACAGTTCTCCTTTTCCCTTATTCTTTCAAGAGCCAACAATTTTAACATTCTTAAATCAACAAATTCAAAAGACATATGCACTGTTCAAGCATTCATTCAGAAAACAAAAAGTATTGTCACCACATCAAACTAATTCAACTAGTTTCAAAGATGAATTCAAAACCCTGTACTTCTTGTTCTTTTGTGATTAAAGGACTTTTCATTTAAGAGAGGTGATGGATTCATAGGACATTCATAGCTTTAAGACATGAACTTTAAATTTTATTAATCATGAATTAAGAACAAGACTCAAAAATAGATATAAGATGAGACTAGTAGGAATAGAAAACAAAAATTTAAATAGGCTCCTAATGATAGAGGTTATCACAGAGTTAGGACTCAACAACCTTGATTTTGAGAAGTGGATGCTCCCTCAAATTGAGGGGAGAACTTTTGGCGTTTCAACTCTTGAAGTTCACGCCCCTGCTTCTCTTGTTCCTTCAGCAATTTGCAGAGCATGCAGTTCTGATTCTGCTGTTCTTCCTTAAGTTGCTCCATAGTTTCTTGCAACTTGGTGATAGATGCTTCTAGGCTGGCCCAGTAGTCAATTTCAAGAAATTCAGGGAGGAACTCCTGCGCCCTCTTTTTGATAGAGTTGTCTTGCATTTGTCCTTCCATTGACTTTTTGGTGATTGGATGTTCAATTGGGATGAATTCATCTACTCCCATCTTCACCCCAGCCTCTTTGCAGAGCAAGGAGATCAAGCTTGGGTACGCCAGTTTGGCTTCAGTGGAATTCTTGTTTGCAATTGTGTAGATCTCACAAGCAATCAGATGATGAACCTCCACTTCTTTTCCCAACATAATGCAATGAATCATCACTGCTCTCTTGATAGTGACCTCAGAACGGTTGCTAGTGGGCAATATGGAACGCCCAATAAAGTCTAGCCACCCTCTCGCAATTGGTTTGAGGTCTCCCCTCTTGAGTTGGTTTGGGACACCTTTTGAATTGGTTATCCACTTAGTTCCAGGGAGGCATATGTCCTCTAGAACTTGATCCAACCCTTTATCTGCTCTCACCATCCTCCTATTAAAGGATTCAGGATCATCTTGCAGTTGAGGCAATTTGAAGACCTCTCTTATTTTGTCCAGATGGAAGTAAATGATTCTCCCTCTGACCATGGTTCTGTAGGTATGAAAAGTAGTTCCAGTCATTCTCTGCTTATCTGTCAGCCACAGATTTGAGTAGAATTTCTGAACCATGTTCCTTCCAACCTTTGTCTCAGGGTTGGTTAGAACTTCCCATCCTCTGTTTCAAATTTGCTCTTGGATCTCTGGATATTCATCTTCTTTCAGTTTGAATTTGACTTCCGGGATCACTGACCTCAGACCCATTATTTTGTGGTAATGGTCTGCATGTTCTTTGGTTAAGAACTTCTCTTGACTCCAGACATCCTTTGGATTATTCTCTTTCTTGCCTCTTGAATTGGTTTGTTTTCCTCTAGGAGCCATGATCTTAGTAAATCTTGGCCTAGTGATCACGGAAAGCACACCAAACTTAGAGGTTTGCTTGTCCTCAAGCAAAAGAAGGCAAAGAAGGGAGAGAGGAGAAGAGAAAATTCGAATGGTGAGGGGAAAGAGGGTGGCCGAACGTGTTTAAATAGGAGAGGAGGAGAGATTTTCGAAAATTTGAGGGAGATTTGAGAAGATATGGAAAAAAATTTGAGGAGATAATGGAGTTTTTAAAAGAGCCTAGGAAAGGATTTGAAATAGATTTGAAGAAGATTTTAATTTTTGAAATTGGAAGGTGAAGGATGAAAGTTTGTAATGTGTGTATGCAGAAAAATATGGATCAAAACAAGAAAGTTTGAAAAAAATTTGAAGTGGGAACCAAAATCTCCTCCCCCTACCTTTCTGGCGTTAAACGCCCAGAATGGTATCCATTCTGGCGTTTAACGCCCATTTGTTGGCCAATTTGGGCGTTTAACGCCCATTTGTTGGCCAATTTGGGCGTTTAACGCCCAGCCAGGTACCCTGGCTGGCGTTAAACGCCAGAAATCCCTTTATCAATGGGCGTTTTACTAAACACCTAGGATGCTGCACACCTGGCGTTAAACGCCCAGAATGGTGCCCATTCTGGCGTTTAATGCCCAAAATGGCACCTTTACTGGCGTTAAACGCCCAGAATGGTGCCCATTCTGGCGTTTAACGCCCAAAATACCCCTTACTGGCATTTTTTCGCCAGCAAGCTCTTTTTCTCTGCTTTTTGCACTGAATCCTTCTGTAACTTTGTGAATTCCTTCAATTTTGATAATTGCCCTTTTAGAATATGTATCAAACCTTTATTAAACAGAACAGATACCCTGCTAATCACTGGGTTGCCTCCCAGCAAGCGCTTCTTTATTGTCTTTAGCTGGACCTTCACTGAGAATCACTCAAGTCTCAGTTTTGAGCATTCTTGCTCAAAATTGCTTTCAAGATAATGTTTGATCCTCTGTCCATTAACAATGAACTTCTTGTCAGAATCAATATCCTGAAGCTCAACATATCCATATGGTGATACTCCTGTAATCACATACGGACCCCTACAGCGGGATTTAAGTTTTCCTGGGAACAATCTGAGCCTAGAGTTGAAGAGCAGGACTTTTTGTCCTGGTTCAAAGACTCTGGATGACAACTTTTTGTCATTCCACTTCTTTGCCTTTTCCTTATAAATTTTTGCATTTTCAAAAGCATTGAGTCTGAACTCCTCTAGCTCATTTAGCTGGAGTAATCTCTTTTCACCAGCTAACTTAGCATCCATGTTTAGGAATCTGGTTGCCCAGTAGGCTTTATGTTCCAGTTCCACGGGCAGATGACAGGCCTTCCCATACACCAGTTGGTATGGAGAGATTCCTATAGGAGTCTTGAATGCTGTTCTGTATGCCCACAGAGCATCATCCAAGGTCTTTGCCCAATCCTTTCTACGGGCAACAACAGTCCGTTCCAGGATTCTTTTGAGCTCTCTGTTAGAGACCTCAACTTGCCCATTTGTCTGTGGGTGATATGGAGTTGCTACTTTGTGGCTAATTCCATATCTAACCATAGCAGAGTACAGTTGTTTATTGCAGAAATGAGTACCCCCGTCACTGATTATGACTCTGAGAACACCAAATCTGCTGAAGATGTGTTTCTGGAGGAATTTCAGCACTGTCTTAGTATCATTAGTGGGTGTAGCAATTGCTTCTACCCATTTAGATACATAGTCCACTGCCACTAGAATGTAAGTGTTTGAGTATGATGGTGGGAATGGACCCATAAAGTCAATTCCCCATACATCAAACAACTCAATCTCTAAGATCCCTTGTTGAGGCATGGCGTATCCGTGAGGCAAGTTACCAGCTCTTTGGCAGCTGTCACAGTTACGCACAAACTCTCGGGCATCTCTATAAAGAGTAGGCCAGTAGAAGCCACATTGGAGGACCTTAGTGGCTGTTCGCTCACTTCCAAAATGTCCCCCATACTGTGCTCCATGGCAATGCCACAGGATCCTTTGTGCTTCTTCTCTGGGTACACATCTGCGGATCATTCCGTCTGCACATCTCTTAAAGAGATATGGCTCATCCCATAGGTAGTACTTGGCATCTGAAATTAATTTCTTTCTTTGCACTCTGCTGTACTCCTGTGGTATGAACCTCACAGCTTTATAATTTGCAATATCTGCAAACCATGGAGCTTCCTGGATGGCAAATAGTTGCTCATTTGGGAAAGTCTCAGAGATCTCAGTAGAAGGGAGGGACGCCCCAGCTACTGGTTCTATTTGGGACAGATGATCAGCTACTTGGTTCTCTGTCCCTTTTCTGTCTCTTATTTCTATATCAAACTCTTGCAGAAGCAACACCCATCTTATAAGCCTGGGTTTTGAATCCTGCTTTGTGAGTAAGTACTGAAGAGCAGCATGGTCAGTGTACACAATCACCTTTGATCCCACTAGATAGGATCTAAACTTGTCAATGGCATAGATCATTGCAAGTAACTCTTTTTCTGTGGTTGTGTAATTCTTCTGTGCATTATTTAAAACACGGCTGGCATAATAAATGACGTGCAGAAGCTTGTTATGCCTCTGTCCCAATACTGCACCAATGGCATGGTCACTGGCATCACACATTAGTTCGAATGGCAATGTCCAGTCTGGTGCAGAGATGACTGGTGCTGTGACCAGCTTGGCTTTCAGGGTCTCAAATGCCTGCAGACATTATGTGTCAAACACAAATGGTGTGTCAGCAGCTAGCAGGTTGCTTAAAGGTTTTGCAATTTTCGAAAAATCCTTTATAAACCATCTGTAGAATCCTGCATGCCCCAGAAAGCTTCTGATTGCCTTAACATTGGCAGGTGGTGGTAATTTTTCAATTACCTCTACCTTTGCCTTATCCACCTCTATTCCCCTGCTTGAAATTTTGTGCCCAAGGACAATTCCTTCAGTCACCATAAAGTGACATTTCTCCCAGTTTAAAACCAGGTTAGTCTCTTGGCACCTTTTCAGGACAAGTGCTAGGTGATTAAGACAGGAGCTGAATGAGTCTCCATATACTGAGAAGTCATCCATGAAGACTTCCAGGAATTTCTCCACCATATCAGAGAAGATGGATAACATGCACCTCTGAAAAGTTGCAGGAGCATTACACAGACCAAAAGGCATTCTCCTGTAGGCAAACACGCCAGAAGGGCAAGTGAATGTTGTTTTCTCTTGGTCCTGAGGATCTACTGCAATTTGGTTGTAGCCTGAATAGCCATCCAAAAAGCAATAATAATCATGACCAGCTAGTCTTTCTAGCATTTGGTCTATGAATGGTAAAGGAAAATGATCCTTTCTGGTGGCTGTATTGAGCCTTCTGTAGTCAATACACATACGCCACCCTGTGACTGTTCTTGTAGGAACCAGTTTATTTTTTTCATTATGAACTACTGTCATGCCTCCCTTCTTGGGGACAACTTAGACAGGGCTCACCCAGGGGCTATCAGAAATAGGATAAATAATCCCAGCCTCTAGTAATTTAGTGACCTCTTTCTGCACCACCTCCTTCATGGCTGGATTTAGCCGCTTTTGTGGTTGGACCACTGGTTTGGCATTATCCTCCAATAGGATCTTGTGCATGCATCTTGCTGGGCTAATGCCCTTAAGATCACTTATGGACCACCCAAGAGCTGTCTTGTGTGTCCTTAGCACTTGAATCAGTGCTCCCTCTTCCTGTGGATTTAAAGCAGAGCTTATAATCACTGGAAAAGTGTCACCCTCTCCCAGAAATGCATACTTCAGGGATGGTGGTAATGGTTTGAGTTCAGGTTTGGGAGGCTTATCCTCCTCCTGAGGAATTTTCAAAAATTCTTTTGTTTCCTCCGGTTCTTCCTGATCAGGCTGAGCATCCTTGAAGATGTCCTCAAGCTCTGATTCTAGACTTTCAGTCATATTGATCTCTTCCACCAAAGAGTCAATAATGTCAGCGCCCATGCAGTCATTTGGTGTGTTTGGATGCTGCATGGCTTTTACAGCATTCAACTTGAACTCATCCTCATTGACTCTCAGGGTTACTTCCCCTTTTTGTACATCAATGAGAGTTCATCCAGTTGCTAGGAAAGGTCTTCCTAGAATGAGAGTTGCACTCTTGTGCTCCTCTATTTCCAGCACCACAAAGTCAGTTGGAAAGGCGAATGGCCCAAGTTTGACAATCATGTCCTCTATTATGCCTGATGGATATTTAATGGAGCCATCAGCAAGTTGGAGGCATATCCGGGTTGGTTTGACTTCTTCAGTCAACCCAAGCTTTCTGATAGTCGATGCAGGTATTAGATTGATGCTTGCTCCAAGATCACACAGGGATGTCTTGGTGCAAGCACCTTCCAATGTGCATGGTATCATAAACTTCCTGGATCTTGAAGCTTTTCTGGTAAGCTTTTCATAATGACTGCACTGCATTCTTCAGTGAGAAATACTTTTTCAGTTTCTCTCCAATCCTTCTTATGACTTAAGATCTCTTTCATGAACTTAGCATAAGAAGGTATTTGCTCAAGTGCCTCTGCAAACGGAATCTTTATTTCAAGAGTCCTTAGATAGTCTGCAAAGCGGGCAAATTGCTTATCCTGCTCCGCTTGGCAGAGTTTCTGAGGATAAGGCATCTTGGCTTTATATTCTTCAACCTTCGTTGCTGCAGGTTTATTCCGTACAGAAGTGGTTGAAGAAGCCTTTTTAGAGGGATTACTATCAGCACTCTCAGGTGTTTGATCCTCCCTTGGCGTTTGAACGCCTGGATTGGGTGAAGATTGGGCGTTTAACGCCAACTTTTCTCCCTTTTCTGGTGTTTGAACGCTAGAACTGGGCAGGGAATGGGCGTTTAACGCCAGCTTTCCCCCCTTTTCTAGCGTTTGAACGCCAAAGGTATTCCTCTCTGGGCTCTTACTATCCTCAAAGGGATTTTGGACAGTGGTTTGGTCATCCTCTGTCAATTGTTTCTTATTTGGCTTTTTGCTACTTTGAGCAGTGTTATTCAATGTCTTCCCACTCCTCAGTTGAACTGCTTGGCATTCTTCTGTTATCTGTTTAGATAGCTGCTGTTTTGCCTGATTCAACTGTGATTCTATGTTCTTGTTAGCAATTTTAGTTTCTTGGAGCATCTCTTTAAATTCTGCTAACTGTTTTGTCATCAGGTGCAATTGCTGATTAAGCTCAATCATCTGTTCTTGAGGATTAGGATCAGTGGCTACTGCCATAACTTCCTCTTTTGTAGAGAACTCATTGCTAGAGTACAAATATTGATTTCTAGCAACAGTGTCTATAAGCTCTTGAGCCTCTTCAATTGTCTTCCTCATGTGTATAGATCCACCAGCTGAGTAGTCTAAAGACATCTGAGCTTTTTCTGTAAGCCCATAGTAGAAGATGTCTAGCTGTACCCACTCTGAAAATATTTCAGAGGGGCATTTTCTTAGCATACCTCTATACCTCTCCCAGGCATTACAAAGGGATTCATTATCCTCTTGTTTAAAGCCTTGGATGTCCAGCCTTAGCTGTGTCATCCTTTTTGGAGGGTAAAATTGATTCAGGAATTTGTCCGATAACTGTTTCCATGTCTTTATGCTTGCTGTAGGTTGGTTATTCAACCACCTCTTAGCTTGACCTTTTACAGCAAATGGAAACAGTAATAGTCTATAGACATCCTGATCCACCTCTTTATCACCTACTGTGTCAGCAATTTGTAAGAACTGTGCCAGAAACTCAATAGGTTCTTCCTGTGGAAGACCGGAATATTGGCAATTTTGCTGCACCATGATAATGAGTTGAGGATTTAGCTCAAAGCTGCTTGCTTTGATGGGAGGTATACAAATGCTACTCCCATATGCAGCTGTAATGGGGTTAGCATATGACCCCAGAGTCCTTCTAGACTGCTCAATTCCACTTAGGTCCATGATGAAGAAAGGGAATATGATATGAATTCACAAGTGAAGTAAATTTTTTTTTTGAATTGACCGAAAATAATAAAATAAAACAAATGGAAAATAAAATCAAATTTCAAAAACTAAAAGAAAATGAGATCAAGGTAAATTGAAAACTAAATCAATTAGTTAATTAAAAAGATTTTGGAATTAGCAATTGAAAATATATGATTGAAAATTATTTTAAAAAAGATTTGATTTTTTTAAGTGCGGAAAGAGAAAAACAACAAAAATGACACCAAACTTAAAATTTTTAGAAAGTCAAACATAAATTTTCGAAAATTTTAAAGGAGAAACACAAAGGAGACACCAAACTTAGAATTTTTTAAAGAACAAGAAAGAACTAAGAACATGCAAATTCGAAAAATTAAAAGAAAACAAAAGCATGCAATTGACACCAAACTTAAAATATGAAACTAAACTCAAATAATAGACTCTAAACCAACAAAAATAAAACAGTCCTAATCTAAGCAACAAGATAGACCGTCAGTTGTCCAAACTCGAACAATCCCCGGCAACGGCGCCAAAAACTTGGTGCACGAAATTGCAATCACACTTTTGCAATTCCGCACAACTAACCAGCAAGTGCATTGGGTCGTCCAAGTAATACCTTACGTGAGTAAGGGTCGATCCCACGGAGATTGTTGGCTTGAAGCAAGCTATGGTTATCTTGTAACTCTTAGTCAAGATATCAATAATTATCAGGATTGATCGTAAAAAGTAAAAGAACATGAAATAAGTATTTGTTTTGCAGTAATGGAGAAGAGGTTGAGGTTTTGGAGATGCTCTATCTTCTGAATCTCTGCTTTCCTACTGTCTTCTTTTTCAAGCACGCAAGGATCCTTCCATGGCAAGCTGTATGTAGGGTTTCACCGTTGTCAATGGCTACCTCCCATCCTCTCAGTGAAAATGTTCAACGCGCTCTGTCACAGCACGGCTAATCATCTGTCGGTTCTCAATCGGGTTGGAATAGAATCCAATGATTCTTTTGCGTCTATCACTAATGCCCAGCCCTCAGGAGTTTGAAGCTCGTCACAGTCATTCAATCCTTGAATCTTACTCAGAATACCACAGACAAGGTTTAGACCTTCTGGATTCTCTTGAATGCCGCCATCAATTCTAGCTTATACCACGAAGATTCTGATTAAAGAATCCAAAAGATATCTACTCAATCTAAGATAGAACGGAGGTGGTTGTCAGGCACACGTTCATAGTTGAGAATGATGATGAGTGTCACGGATCATCACATTCATCAAGTTTAAGAACAAGTGATATCTTAGAATAGAAGCAAGCGTGATTGAATGAAAAACAGTAGTAATTGCATTAATCCATCAAGACACAGCAGAGCTCCTCACCCCCAACCATGGGGTTTAGAGACTCATTCTGTAAAAGATACAATGAGAAACATGTAAAGTGTCATGAGGTCTAGATACAATGTCAAAAGATCCTATTAATAGTGAACTAGTAACCTAGGGTATACAGAGATGAGTAAATAACGTAAAAATCTACTTCTGGGTCCACTTAGTGTGTGCTTGGGCTGAGCATTGAAGCTTTCATGTGTAGAGACTTTTTCTGGAGTTAAACGCCAGCTTTTATGCCAGTTTGGGCGTTTAACTCCAATTTTTATGCCAGTTCCAGCGTTAAACGCTGGGAATTCTGAAGCTGATTTGCAACGCCGGTTTGGGCCATCAAATCTCGGGCAAAGTATAGACTATTATACATTGCTGGAAAGCCCAGGATGTCTACTTTCTAACGCCGTTGAGAGCGCGCCAATTGGGCTTCTGCAGCTCCAGAAAATCTACTTCGAGTGCAGGGAGGTCAGAATCCAACAGCATCTGCAGTCCTTTTCAGCCTCTGAATCAGATTTTTGGTCAGGACCCTCAATTTCAGCCAGAAAATACCTGAAATCACAGAAAAACACACAAACTCATAGTAAAGTCCAGAAAAGTGAATTTTAACTAAAAACTAATAAAAAATATAATAAAAACTAATTAAAACATACTAAAAACATACTGAAAATAATGCCAAAAAGCGTATAAATTATCCGCTCATCAATAGTTTAATAATAGAATTTTTTACATGTATATAGAAGGAAATAGCAAACACATACCTCAGATGGATTAACAATGATTAGGAAGAACCAACTCTTTTCATCTTTATCAGTGCAAGATTTAGTAGATACCATAGTATAAAGAAGTAAATAAATGGACTATGAGAATTGGATGGAGTAAATGTAGTTCTAAAAGTATCACATTTACTACCGTAGTTAAAAATGCTGTGTAATAAATAATGGAACAATCAGCATCATGCAATTAAATAAATTTCATTAGAGAGTGAAAAAAGATACTAGATTAGAATAAAATAACTAAGTGTTTGATAAGTGAGTAAGTGAACACAGTTAGATTGTGGTTTATGTAATAGGAAAAATGAATGAAACAATAATTCTGGAAGACTAAACAGTAAATTGATTTAAGAAAAAATCTGAAATATTATGTAAACTGACTATTGAATATAGTTAATTATTGCTTGCAATATAACAGTTCACATAAATCAAAGTAAAATTAATATGGAGACATAAAGTGCTAGCATATATGGATGAATACTTATGAAAGTTTACAGTGACACTTAATCTCAATTAAGTGGTGGTGGGGTTATTGAGTATGCATATATGAACTATTGAAATAATGAGATATGATGGTGACACCACAAACTATCAGAGTAAAGCACAATAGCAAATTAGATAACTGTAGAAAATTGACCAATTGGCTTATTTGAATGCACGATGAATAAGTTAAATAGACAGCAACTTTTATAATGATGGTATATACATAAAAAGAATAAAAACAATATTTTTAACAATAAAAAATACTGTTTCTTGCATATAGAAAAAATATTGTTAATAATTATTTTAATATTGTTAACACTATATGAAGTTAGACAGCCAGACACATTTTTAATTCTTTAACTAGGTGCATAAATAAAAGATCGATAAAAAAATTATACATATAAACTAAATAATTTTTAGTTCTATGATAGTGTTTTGCCATCCGAAATTAGACAGATAAAAAATTCTCTAAACTATAAATAAGACATAAACACTTTAACTTTATGACTGTTCTATTATTAAAAAATTAAAGAACCACTTAGAAATAGAAACCTATAGTAATAGATATCTGAAACTATTTTTTGTTGGATAGATTGTTAAATTCGTTGACCTCCCATGATTATTTTCATAAGTGATATAGAAAGTAGTCCAAGGTACTCTAATGAATTGAAAAGAAATGAGCTAAACACATCGGATATAAAAAAAATACTCAAATAAAAAAGATTGCTAAAGTGGTTTTATTGGTAAAAAAAATTAGAGTAAACTTGAATGCAGAGTTGATTTTTTTATTTAATTAGTAACATATACATAATTATAACTAATTAAAAATAACTAATACGTTGACTCTATTATAATAGTATGGTAGATTTCGGTGGAATTTATACAAGATTGTTTCGTTGCTTAAAAGGAAAAATTAATAAAAAATTTAAATGATACATAAATCCATGTCAGAATTGCTTGATGTATGTTTTACAACAAAAATTTGTAAAGTAACATAAATAACATTTCACTTAGATGTCGAATACATTTGGTGAAAATTAATCTGCATTACATCACAGATGTTGAAACATGGGTTAAATATAAGCATGAAAAGATATTACATAATTATAAATGGCATGATTAACATAAGGGCGGTAAAACTACATAAGACAAATCTTTTAACATAAGATAAAACTATGTTCTACAACTTCATGATTTTCACATGCAAGGTGGACTCATCATCAAAAGATAGAGAACTTCAATAAAGTTTTATCTCTAAAACCTTTGCTCATTGTAAAATTCTTCCAACCCCTAGTCAAGAACAATTATTTTTTCTTGCCTTTGTTCCATCTTAATCCCATTGGATAAGAGCAATCATCCTCCAAAACAATATTTACAGTGTTGTTCCTTCTTGGAAATGCATTTTATACAAATCTCAAAGGAATAATCTGCATAATTAAATATTTTGAACAAAAATAATATAAGAAAAAATGTAAAGTTTAATACATTAATTAATAAAAGATGTATATAATAAAAAAACTAAAATTTTAAAAACTCACCAAAGCACTACTATCAATTATTTTAGACGTCAAGGTTTTTATGCAAGTGAATACATTTGTATTGAAAGTGGACAGATTTTGATAAGTTGGGAATTCAGTCTTAGATGGCTGAATAGTATCAAGCTTGTGGCAGAATGATGTAGTTGCAGATCGGAATCCATCTTTAAAATTTCTAACGCCATGGTTATGGTAATTTGGCATAATGGAATAAGGTGGAAGAAAATTTTCAATTATTAGATGGTTAGTAACAGTAGATAAAGGCATCAAACTTGGGTTATTAACTTTTGAAGTAATAGCAAAATGATCATGAGTTATACCTGATAACGGATTATTAGCCACACCATTATAGGAAACGCCAGTTGAATCATTTTGTCTATAAACAATTGCAACATCACAACGTTGATTAGAAAAAAAGGACTTTAGGTAAAGTTGCAATTGGATATTGAGGCATCTCTTGAGATATGCAACGGTCAACAATTGAAATATTAATTTGTGTTTCTATCAAAGGAATTGCTACCTGAAGTGATGTGGGTAGAGGTTAGTAGTCTGTAGTTGATGGATTAATTGAGCAGGATTATTGTAATTTAGAAAAAATTTGAATGGAGGTTAAGGTAGTTGTTTTTTTTATCATGTTGTTGTCTCTAACCTTGAGAAGCACAAAAATATCCTCACCAACATAAACCAATTTCAGCCATCCACCTTCTTTCTGGCCTTATAAAGTTACCAAATTGTGAAATCTATCAAGTATGTATCCAGAAACATTTCTTTTTTCGATCATTAACTCTACTTGATTCTTGTTGGCATCAATGAACTGCATTTTATTACCCAACATATCCTTATAGTTACTATAGAAGAGGGAAAGAAACTCGTGAAGAAATGATGTGAGATTTTATGTCGGTAAAGAATTTCACAAAAGTAATTACGTTTCAAGTATAGTTCTAAACCAACAATGAATCCTCAAATCAAATTTAATATGGTTGTCACAAGTACAAACCCCAATAAAATAACCGAGAGTATTAATCCCGGGTCGTTCTCACTAGGAATTACAATGAAGTGCTTTATTATTGGCTACGAAGGAATATTTTGGGGTTTTTGTAATAAGGAACAAGAAATATAAATAGCAAAAGAAATAAGCTAATAACTAAGAAAGCTCTTGGCAAGGAATGAGAACTAGAAGTCCTATCCTCATTATCATCATCAATTGTGACAAGAATTGTCCATTGCTCCACTTAGTTAACCTCTAACTATGAAGAAAAGTCAAGTGGGTACAATCAACTTGAGTCCACAAGTCCTAGTCAAATCCTAAGGAAAGACTAGTTTTAGTGGCATTCAAATCAACTAGCAACTTCCAATTATCAATCAACAAAAAAATTTGATAACTCAAGAGTCTCCAATTACTCAACTCAAGTCAAGAGGAGAAAAATCTACTCTAAAATCCAACCAAGCAATTTATCAAACACTTTGAAAGCATAAAAGGAAAGCATAATAAAATGACAAGAAATATAAAATCTAACACTACCAATTGTAAGGAAATAACAATAACAAAGCAATTAAACAATAAATGAACATAAAACATGAAATTGCATTAAAGTAAATTAAAATCAACAAAGTGCTCATAGACATGAAAGTAGAAAAATAGAGGAAATTAACAAGAAGAACTAAGAGAGCAAAGATATAAGAACAAAAAATGGTAAAGGAAACTAAATCAAAGCAAGAATTAAAAATTAGATCTAAGAGAAATTAACCTAAGAACCCTAACCTAGTTCTAGAGATAAGAGAGAGCTTCTCTCTCTAGAATTCTAACCTAAAATATGATGCTAACCTAAAACTAATTGCTTCCCCCTTTAACCCATTTTGAATTCTGCATGAAGTAGTCTTTGAAATCAGTTGGATTTGGGCTTGGAAAGCTCAGAAATCGCCCCCAGCGTTTTCACTTTAATAAGGTCACGTGCGAGCTCCGACGCGTATGCATGGGCCACGCATACGTGTCGTCTGGCGTTTTGCTTCTCACGCGTACGCATCGCCTGGACAACCTCATTTTCACGCGTGCGCGTCGATGAATGCACTCCAAATCCTTGATTTTTCATGAATTCTCCACTTTGCATGCTTTTCTCTTCACTCCTTTGATCCATTCCTAGCCTTTTCAACCTGAATTCACTAACAAATACATCAATGCATCTAGTGGAATCAAAGGTAAATTAAAATTAGCAAATTAAAGGCCTAAAAAGCATATTTTTACACTTAAGCACAAATTAAGGGAGACTTACAAAACCATGTTATTTCATTGAATAAATGTGAGAAAGGTTTATAAAATTTCCTAAATTAAGCACAAGATAAACAAAAAAATAGTGGTTTATCAAGAAATTACAAAAAAGATTGAACAAATTAATCAGAAAATCTCAAACTACGGTATATTTAATTTATTAATATATACTAACATAATGAAAATTAAATAACATCACACTTCATTACCTATTTAGGGTCAATCTCTATGTAAAATATTCTATCATCTTCGAATTCCATAGACATCAATAACTTGTTGTCC
The DNA here is from genome assembly GCF_003086295.3 of Arachis hypogaea. Lineage (NCBI taxonomy): Eukaryota > Viridiplantae > Streptophyta > Magnoliopsida > Fabales > Fabaceae > Arachis > Arachis hypogaea. Next base: position 37,047,944 of record NC_092038.1, read on the forward strand.
ATTTTGATTACAAATATGAGCGGCAAAGAAGAAAGAATGCAGGAAAATATGATCTTATATGAAAAAAGATAGATAATGGGGGACCTTGAAGATATATCTATGGCTATGAAGATGAGTAGAATAGATTTAGAATACAAAGCTAAAAGAAAAAATGGTGCTGATATATAAAAAAGAAATATGGGCAAATAAAGTAATGGGTGAGAGAACTCATGATGTCCATGAAAAAAAAAAAGAAAAGAAGAGTACTTCAAAACTAATGTGCTTCATACGTAACTCTGTGAAGTAGCATGTAGGAACAAAAATGGTGTCAACTGAATTTCATATAATAATTATTATTTTTGAATAAAGACCGAAAAGTTGTATGAAAAGGTGTTGAACAGATACAGGTGACCAGGCATGTATTATGGAATATGAAACAATTGTAGAAATTATCTTTGGATTTATACATGACCAATTTAAGGGACATAAAATTTACTGTTAAAAAAACTTAGATTTTAGTTTAACTTTTCAAGGGTGTATATGTTACCATTAAAATTAGATGATTTAGTATAAGTAGTTATGTTATTTATTTAGTGATATTAATTATACGGTGTCTTAAAATTTTATAATAAAATAATAGTTCAACTAAGTAGATTTTACATATCATAAAATATAAAAAAATACAAAATACAATATATATATATATATAATTAAATACTTCAAAAAATATAAGTAGATGAGAATGGTATTTCAGTTAAAGAAAGGAATTAATCAAACCAAACATTCTAACCAACTACTAATTATTAGTTATCGATAAACAAATCTTTAAATTATAGTACAAAATTTGGCAAGTAAGCATTTTTTTGAGATAAATATTATATATGCTAAAACTCAAATTTATAATATGTGGATACATTGACAATAACTTAATTTGACTTAAATGTACCTAATAGATAGCAAATAAATTTATTTGATAAACATGACAATACAAAATATTATAAACAAATCATGTTTTTCATAATACAATATCTTATTATAACTCTAAAAATATAGAAACACATTATGTAGGAGCACTCTGCAGAGACTGGTTTATGCTATAAATCAAGTCATTATTTTAATTTAAAGCAAACATTATATTAAACACGTTTTCCGGACCATACTTCAAACTCCTTGACAACATGACCAACTCTTTTAAACTTATAACTTCACTAATCTTAGTAAAGTTTTTCAACATTTTTCTCGTCATCAATAATGATTTTTCTACACTTCGAGGATGAAGTAGTAGCAGAATTAGGATAAAGATCAACCAACTTCTTGGACCATCCAGTAGCAATTAATCTCCTTTTTGGTGTTGAGAAAGTTAGTATTATCATCACCCAAGATCTCAATAGAAGGAGAACCTGACCCTTGATTAAAGAATATTGAAACAAAAAGATAACTCATTTAATAACATAATCTTCGTGTGGTTGTAATGTTAATAAACAAAATAAATTTATGCACCTTAATAGTATTAACAGAATCCATCTGAATGCTAAGAAGTTCAGAATCCCCACCACCCAAGTTTTGCTATTAGATAAATCTATTAGTAAGTTAGACAAATGAAAATTATGGAAAAAAAAGAAGTGAATGAAATTAACTCATGCTATAAATGTTATGCTTGTCCACAAAAGCAGAAATGACAGAAATTTGTCCACATATCTTGATAACTATTATCTTGCATGGTGGAAAGAGTTAATGCACAACACGAAACATCGTTAAAATTGACGGCCAAATCAACGGCTAAGACGTCGATAATATTAAAAATTGACGGCAAAATGGACGGCGGAGATGGTCGCTATTAAGCCTGTCGATTTTTCAAAATTCTAATAAAATCGATGGGTTGCATAGCCGTCGATAATAATTTAATAAAATCGGTAGCATTTTCGTCTATAATATGAGTTTGGAAATTTTGTCTTCTTACTAAAATCGACAACATCACTGTCGATATTATTATTTAAAATCGACGCAATTTGTGTCGATATTTGATTCAATAAAATCGACAAGCTTGCCATCGATATTATTATATAAAATCGACGACGTTTTTGTCGATATTTGATTCAATAAAATCGACACAATTGCTGTTGATTTAATTATTTAGATACCGGCAGATTCTTTGTCTATACTTTGTCTATTTTAAATTTAAAAAGCGACAACATGGTCGTTGATTTTAATAACCATATTTTTTAATTTTTTTTTATTTAAAAAATAGTAAACCATTAATGCAAATAAACTTTTAAATATAGAAATGAAATTTATACAAAATATTAGATAACAAGACAAATAAACTTTTAAATATAAAAAATTATACTAAATATTAGATAATGAGTTTACAAACTTATCAAAATAATAAATAATCCTCTAACATAAAGACTCAAGATAAGATAAATAACTAAACTTAGACTTACATTTGTTTAAATTGCAATCCACCAATAATACAAAATATTCAAATTAAAGTAAATAACCTATTCATACTCATCTAAATAATCATCCGAGTCTTCAAGATCATCAAAATCATCCTCCCTTTGAGAACTTTGTGGTTGTCCATTATTAATAAATTTAATTTCCTACATATCAAAGGGATAATATTCACTTTTTAATTTTTTTTCAACAAGAAACCACAACAAATAAAAATCTTATCATGAATATAATTTATACTTTCATCATGAATGGTTTATACAAACAAACATACAAGTAAGTATACATAAGTATGCATAATAATTTAACAGAGATAATAAAGATAAAGATAATCAACAGAAGCATTTTTCTGAGACTTTCTTTGGGTTAACATATCTGTTCAGTGCCCTATGTATTTACTATTTAACATCTAATTTCTTTATGGTACATTAGTGACTGGTTAATCAGTGTATCCAGTCCTGGCTCCAATGAAAAAAAAAATCAGAAGTAGCTCATCCACTAAAGCGAACCATAGTTGTAACTTTCACAAAAAAAGAGAAAAACACACAGAAATAAAGTGCAACCAAGCTGTGCCATTTGTGAATTGCTAACAATCAATATACATGCCATTAAGCACACACAAAGATCTACTCACACAAGTTGCAAAAAGTATATCTTCCAAAATTTAATTGTGTTTAAAGCGTCAACAAATTAATGTGAACAGTTTACATCATGCTAATTTGAGAATAAAATCAATGTAGACACTGCACACATTTTGCCTACACAGCTTAACTTCAGTGCTCCTTGAGAAACAAATGAAAAATATATTAAACATGATCTAAGAGTATCTTGAGCACATCTGCAGCAGCTAAAATCTGTTGGCCATGGCAGATGGATGCAACTGGCTTCTTGCTTTCCATAAAATGCTTCACTAATGCAATGACAGATTCATTTAGTGCCAAATACTCAGGTGCACGACCTCCAGAAATGACTAGAGAATCATAGCTTGAAGCATTCACATCATCATAGGTTGCATTCAAAGAAAAATCATGTCCTGGTTTCTCAATGTAAGTTTGATCACCTTCAAACTTAATTTGTGAGTTTGTGACTGTAGGCATGTAAAATACATAGAAAACACAGACACACACACGAAGCAAAGAAAAATATTAATTTAGAAAATATTATGCACCAAATTCATCTCCGTCTCTTTACATATAGGACTGAGGTATCTACGATGCTCATCATCATCTTATGTATATTATTATGTATATTAATTTGTTTACCAAGGGAGTTAGAAATGGTAGTAGAAAAAGACTATAGTTAAAAAAAGTCCCTTTCCAATTTTTCCTTTTTTCACTCAAAGATAGATCAAATAACATTGCTTGGTGTCCAATTAATGCAATAACTAAGAAGGATCAAAGACAGAACACATAAACTACTTTAGAAATCAGACATTAACAAACATACAGAGCCAACTATCCAAACTATTGTGAAGAGAAATATCACCTGCAACTGCCACCACTTTCTCAGATAAAAAAAAGCTAAAATTTTCACCCCACTTATCTCTTTGCATTTTGAACAATTTCTTCCCAAAGACCTACATACATGCCGATGGTAATGCTTTCTTAAAAAATAGTGTGTAATACCTCTTGTATAGTATAATAAATTTTTTTATATATTTATATGCTAATTTAATTATTCAAGTTTTAATATCTGTGATATTATTTAAAATTTTTATTATTACAAATTTTATATTATAAAAAATTTGGTCAATTAGAATTAAAAAGTATATATAGGAAAAGAAGGTATAGTCTAGTGTATATATTAATTTTAAAATAAGGTAGAATGTGATCAGTAATTCTTTAGTATATATAAAAAATAATAAGGGACATTGTTTATTATTTACATTATCATATATATTGCACCAAAATATTTTGTCACCTCATGGTGCAAGGGATGAGTGACAGATTCAGTATTGGTAGCTCTTAAAAGAAGGTAAAGTTTTTTTACATTTGGTTGACACCTTAGTATCTTCTTTACAAAAACTGCAATAATTCATAACAATTAATAATTAATTAAAAGCATATCAAATTAAATGTATTAGTAATTAGAATCCAAAACAACTTGCATTGTTTTTCAACATATAATATATTACTACCTTTCGCAAGGAAGCCAGTGGCACCAGTGACTAGAATGTTCTTGTCTTCAAGAAAATGCAATACACTTTCTAACTCCATTTGAGATAATTAAGTAGTTTTTCTTATGATGAGAAGGAGAAATTTCAAAGCAGAGGAACTATGAGAGATGTAATGAAAATAATGAACCAAAATAACGTGTTAGACTATAGACAATATAATTACATGCATGCCTTGTAAAGAGAAAGCACAAGCTCGACTCAGATTCAGATTATTATATATGATGGTGTATGTTAAATTAATTCACCTACAACTGCAAAGTGAAGTACATGTGACAACAAAGATGAATGCAGAACTAACTATCCAAACCTTACTAGTTTGATGCTATAACATTATATAATATTGAGGAAAAGTGAAGTACATGTTTTTCTTTAGTCTTTGGTGGATTTTGGTTTTTTGAATTTCTGCATTAGGGTGCCAAAACCATAAATATCAAGCATAGATATATAAAAATATCTTTCACATTCATATATTAAGCATGGTATTTTGTGGTCAGACATATTACTCTATTAGATTCGGCTATTAAGGATTGAAGTGGTTCCTTAATTTGTCTTTATTTGATCACTCAAGGGAAGGTGCTGATCATGGAAAATACTTAAAAAGAGTAAACTACCATTTGTACCCACGAAAGTTGAAAATGCTGACATATCTACCCATAAAAAAAGGAAATTACCATTTGTACCCATGAAATATGGTTTTTACAAGCAAAATTATCCAAACACTAAAAAATTATCTAAAATCCCTAAACTACCCTTATCTCTACCACTACCACTGTCATCTCCTCCCCTCCCCCCTCTCCTCTCTCTTTCAATGTTCTCATCTTTTTTCCACCACTGCCACCACCACCACTAATCCATCCTCTCTCTCTCCTTCCATTTTTTGAGCTCGTCGCCGCTGCCATAATCTGTCAACTTTGCCAACTCCTTCCTCTTTCTTTTTCTCTCGCTTTCCTTCTGTGTTTTGCTTTTCTCTCTCTCTTCCGCTTCTTCGAATTCTCAACCCAGAAAAAGGGCTTCACCATCATCAACAACAACATAACCATCTTCAGATTTTTTCCCCCACACTCTCTCTTACCTACAAAATCCCTTATCTTCACCACCTCACCACCTCCTTCACCTAATCACCTTTCTAACCCTAACCCTCTTCACCCAGCCACCACCCCTCTTTCCCTTTCTAATCTTAAATTCCACCACCACCCCCTTCACCCAGTCACCACTCCCTTTCCCTCCAAAACTCACACACGGAGACATTACACACACCCCCACCCGAGGAAGAAGAAGAGAAGAGGAGGGGGAGCGAGACTGCACTGGCAATATGGGGACTCGCTGCCACTATCGCATCATCATCGCTGTTGTTGAGGAAGCCCAAAGAGGAGATGCGAGCCAGAACCAAGGAAGGGGGAGCTGCTGCCGCTGTCGCGCCCTGCTGCTGCCGGCTCCGTCACATCTGTCGCCACCATTGTTTGAGTCTGTTGCTGTCATTGTCGCTGGTTGGGAAGGAAGAGAGCGCGCAAGAGATCGGAAAAGGAGGAGAGGGCAAGAGACCGGAGAAGGAGGAGAGGGCGACGGCATGCAAGAACCATTTTTTCTCTGCTTTTTCTATTGTTATTGTTGTTGTTACTGCTGCTGCTGCTTATTTATGTGAAGAAGATGATGATGTTGGTATAGTGGTGGTGGTGGTGATGGTAGTGATAAAGGAAATGAGATGGTGGTAGGATTTGAGATTAGAAAGAAAAAGGGTGGTGGTGGTTGGGTGAAGAGAGTTATGGTTAGAAAGGTGATTGGGTAAAGGAGGTGGTATGGTGGTGAAGATAAGGGTAATTTAGGAATTTTAGATAATTTTTTAGTGTTTGGATAATTTTACTTGTAAAAACCATATTTCATGGGTACAAATGGTAATTTTCTTTTTTTTTATGGGTAGATATGTCAGCGTTTTCAACTTTCGTGGGTACAAATGATAGTTTACTCTACTTGAAAATAATAAATTATATAAAATAGGAATACTGAGGACCACCAATCACTACCAGCTTCCTATTAGTATATTGACAACTAAAGATATCCTAATGCATTCAAACCATCAAAACTAGTGATTTTTTGCTTAAAGTTATTACCATTATATGCTTCAAAATGTACAGAGTATAGTTAGTGGAAGCATCCTGGCAATCATTGGTGTTTGAGCTGTCATTTCTATTATTTTTATTGATGCTCATTTCTGCAGCATTAATCCCTTCATTACAATTCCAATGAAAATCTAACCATACTTCACCATATAATCCATGACCGAAACTCTTCTTTAATTTGTACCTAAGAATAATATGCAAATTGGCTAAATTGTCAGACTAAAGAAAAAACACTTGATAGCTCAAAGAACCAAATTTGCACAAAAACAAATGCTCTAACTTTCCACCAAAAGAAGTTAAGAACACAATGGTAATCATATGATAATACAAACCTTTCTTATAAAATTAAAACAAACGGGGTTCTCAAAACTGTATGAACATATAAAGTAACTCTTCCATTAGAAATTAATCCCCCTAATCTTTTACTAGGAACTATTATAGATCAATTAACACTGCTATATTGAGCTCCATTGAGTTCAGTAACAGTAAGAGAAAAAGATACCTAGTTTTTGTGAGCTCGATTGAGAGAGAGAAGATGCGTAAGAGAGAGCAGAGAAGGACCAAAGTAGGAGGAGCGATGGCAGCAACAGAGAAAAGGAGCTACGGTGGCACGATAGCAGCAAAACGACGGCGGCGCGAGCAAGAAGAGCGACAGAGGCATGGCAGGAACAGAGCACGACGGCGGCGCAACCGTGACGGAGCGACGACGGAGCAGAGAATGACGGCGGAGCAACCGTGAATTTAGGGTAGAACTAGGGAAAATTGTGTTTTTGGTGATTGGGGAATTTGAGGATGAAATGGAAAATTTGGGAAAATTTGATTTCTGAAATTTGGACGCGGGAAGTGGAGCGGGTATTTAAGTTTTTAGTGTTAAAAATCGACGGCATATTTGTCAATTTTAATTTAAAAAAAACAACACCCAAAGCGTCTATTTTATTCTTTAAATTTATACCGTTCATTTACTTTGATTAAGTGATGTAGACTGTTTAAATTTATTGACGGTAGCTGTTGTCGATATTTTAAATAATAAAATCGACGCCAGGTTCGTCAATTTTAAAGTAAAAGTATTTTCAACCCCCTTGTTCGTCGACAATGTGACGATAATAGGAGAGATGTCAGTGTATAATAAAAAAAATTGACGACACGGTTGTCGATTTTAATATTTTATATTTAATTTTTTTTAATAATATCGATAGCAAGCTGTCAAAAAATATCGACGGCAGAAATAGCCGTCGATTTTTGGCGTCGAAAATAACGCTTTTTCTTGTAGTGATGTCTTCCATCTTAACAGAAAGTTTAAATAAGAATTTCTTATTCTTAAAAGAATCTAACTCAATGGGATACTCATCATTTATGCTACCATTGTAAAAAAAATAAAATGTTAGTAAAAACATTTTAAATTAGCATCCAAAAACTTTGTAGCAATATATGGTTCCCATTGGAGCATACAAAGTTAAATAGTACCCTGATAGCTGAGCAAGCCTAAGTTCAGAAGCAGTAGTGCCAAAAAAAGTTGTAGCTTTTTTGACATATAAAATAAATGATGAAGTGTCAGTGTCATCAGCAACCCTTAAGTTAATACTATACCTGATTTAAAAAAAGATATAAATACATGTTAATTAGCTAATGCATATGATAGAATGAAATAATGAATATGATATAGTTATTATAAACCAATGACCTAGGAGTATAAGAGGATGGAAATGTATCACATGTAGTACAATGATATGATGTATCACTTTTTTTCAGAGAATGAAAACATTGCTTGCATCCCTTGTACCGCCAACCATTCTTTGAATCGATAGCAATAACAGTTTCAATGGTAACATACGAACCATTCTAGAATTAAAAAAAATTAGAAATGTCATAAACAATAAATCTTGATTATTTATAAAAGATGGAGTCAAACCTCAATTAACTCCTTAAGCTCGCATATAGGCTAAGTATATCGATTTAGGATATCATCTTCCAGGTTATATGCAGGATTTATAGCAATTTGAGTGAGTTGATTGCCATAAAGGACCCCAAACATTATAATTATGTAATAAAAATGTTAAACTATTAGTATCATGAGAAATAAATACTTAGATGAGAATGTAAAAAAAAAATGACAACACAAAAATTAAATAGAGTCACCTCTGCCTGAAATCCTTAACTTCCTGAAAGTCAGGGTTAATGTATATTATTGAATTATAATTCGTGTTGGATATACCCATAGCTCCTATAAAATTATTGTTGATTAATGATTAAAAAATAATTCTTAATTATATACTTGAATAGTTATATATTTGTAATAAGGCACCTTTGAACATATTGAATTTGGCAATAATAATAATAATAATAATAATAATAATAATAATAATATATTCGGAAGTAGGTTTTCTCAATATATTGGACCAATCTTGTGGAAAATTCATCCCAAAGAGTGCACCTGATCTTATCGTGTCCACTAAGAAGATATATACGATTAGAAAAATAAAATAAGAATGTAGAATATGATATTCACTAAACATATTCTGAAAATGACATAGGAAAAGTTATAAAAAATGTGAAAACAAACTCCATATCATCAAGCTCAATGACAAAGTAGATAGACTTTTTTCCATTCCTTGAAAACTCAATAATATCACCTTTGGCAGTATGGAGTCCCATAACATCTGATAAGATAGAATGTAAATGTAATCAATTGTGGATTAAGAATAAAAAAAATCTCAACTAAATTGTATAGTATCACATACCAATAAGATGAGATTGAGCATTAGTATGGTTAAGAACGAGATCATTGGGTACAAAACGAAAAATATTGGAAGGAAAGTCCGATACCATCTTAAGCTAGGTTTCTCTCTTGAAATAGATACGGTGAGAATGACTTGTAGACTTGTATTTTTTATCATCTAGTGCAATTGAAAAGTTTGATAAGGTGTTAATCATTCCATCAGATAAATCACCCTCAAACAAACTTCTTGGAGGACTTCTAATTGAGCATTGGATATGTTCGCCCTAAACATATAATTTAATTAAAAAATTATAATGCAGAGAAATATGATATCAAAATTAGTAGTTGTAGTACAAACTTTGAAAAGGAAAGCATTACCACTTTATCAATAACTACCATCTCAAGCATGGATTTTTGAAATTTTTGTTCCTTTGGTGAGATTGACCACAACTTCAGGACTTTGACCTTTATCTTGTAGTTTTGACTTTTGTTGGCAGCTTCAATATCCTTTAGCAAGTTGAAAGATGAAGCCATTTTTTAAAATAATAAAAAAAGACAATGGAAGAAAATAAAATCAAGCTAATTTGTTGATGGTGGTGTGAACAACCATCATGACTTTCACAAAAAATATCAATAATAATGAGGAAGAACATAAAGATAATCATGGTGTACAATTAACATGATTCGTTGAAAGAAAATCATGATAGATGATTGGAATTATGAGTAATGATATTGTACAAAAAAAACAGGTAAAATGTACGAATTTAAGTGACATATGTAACTAAATATGAAAACAAAAAAAATAATGATGTGAATAATAAAGTAGATAAAGAACTGAGTACTATATACTGTTATAGAATAGTGAAAAAAGGAACAAAAATATATGGTTCAGAGAATGGTTAAACTATCGAGTCGAGTACAAATTCATTAAAACAAATTAGTATAAAATAAGTGCCAAAACATTGGTTGACCTTTTTATGTGCAAAATGAATGAGAAGTCACTAAAACTAATCCAATACTTTGAAGTAACAACTAAATATATAATTGTGATCAATACTACAAAAATTATATACGACATGAAAGTGTTAAATTATGTTTAAAAGTATAAATTTGAGTTATCACAGCAAGTTCAATATTAATGGATACATGGTTTGGGTGCATTGAGTTATAATAACTCACTTTATGTTTAGGCATACAGGATGATACATCTATACAAATAGTTATGTATTTATTGAAAAAATATGGTAGAAACACGTTATGAGGATTATATGATTTTTCAGTAGTATATAAATTACCGTTACATATGATATAAGAAAAATTTTGAAGCTGGTGGTGACTAAGATGACTTGATTACATGGGTATGATTTAATTCAAACTTTTATGAGTTAAAAAATTATCGTATCGCTGCACAGAGTCATCTGACAATTATAATGCATTAATTTCGTAGTTGGAACATGGATATCATGTAAGAATACAACGAAAGCTATGTATAAAGCATTCAAGAAGAAAAATTAATAAAGAAACAAAAATTAATAAAGAAGAAAACAACGAGCATGATAATTAGACATTCAAATAAATATATCCATTACATATATAAATAGAAAAAACAATAAGAAATAGAAACAAATTAACTGTATAATGAATATCCAAAAGGATCTATAGTGTTTAATGAAAGAGAAAATCCTAATAAATACTAAATATTTAAAATTTCTAAATTCATTGATTTCGCATCATCAACAGGGACATCAAATTTGACCTTGCTCCCTTCGACTATGCCATGTTGAAAACAAAATCTACGCCATCCCATGGTAAGAAAAACTTCTAATGATGTAGAACCCCTTCAACGAAGTCCCATTGTGAAAGAAGGTCTAACTTTTTTTTGTACATTGACATAAGACAGCCTTGAAGGGAATGCCAAAGAAGCAATTTTTAAAGGCAACAACTGTGATAGTGAGAATAAAAGGAATGAACGGAAAAAATCATGAAGAAATATAAATGATAACATAAGTTATTGAGTATTAAGTTAACTGGTATGCGAAATTGTGATCAATTCTTTTCACAACTCAAATAATCCCTAGTAATGGCCCCAAAAACTTGGTGCTCAATACCATGGCATAAACACAACTTCGCACAACTAACCAGCAAGTGTACTGGGTCGTCCAAGTAATAAACCTTACGCGAGTAAGGGTCGATCCCACAGAGATTGTTGGTACGAAGCAAGCTATGGTCACCTTGTAAATCTCAGTCAGGCAAACTCAAATGGGTACGGTGATAAACGCATAAAACATAAAGATAAAGATAGAGATACTTATGTAATTCATTGGTAGGAACTTCAGACAAGCGTATGAAGATTCCTTCCCTTCCGTCTCTCTGCTTTCCTACTGTCTTCATCCAATCCTTCTTACTCCTTTCCATGGCAAGCTTAAGCAAGGGTTTCACCGTTGTCAGTGGCTACCTCCCATCCTCTCAGTGGAAATGTTCAACGCACCCTGTCACGGCACGGCTATCCATCTGTCGGTTCTCGATCAGGCCGGAATAGAATCCAGTGATTCTTTTGCGTCTGTCACTAATGCCCCACCCTCAGGAGTTTGAAGCACGTCACAGTCATTCAATCATTGAATCCTACTCAGAATACCACAGACAAGGTTAGACCTTCCGGATTCTCTTGAATGCCGCCATCAATTCTAGCCTATACCACGAAGATTCCGGTTAAAGAATCCAAGAGATATCCACCCAATCTAAGGTAGAACGGAGGTGGTTGTCAGGCACACGTTCATAGGTGAGAATGATGATGAGTGTCACGGATCATCACATTCATCAAGTTGAAGAACAAGTGATATCTTAGAACAAGAACAAGTGGAATTGAATAGAAGAACAATAGTAATTGCATTAATACTCGAGGTACAGCAGAGCTCCACACCTTAATCTATGGTGTGTAGAAACTCCACCGTTGAAAATACATAAGAACAAGGTCTAGGCATGGCCGAATGGCCAGCCTCCCAATGATCTAAGATAGCATCAAAACAAAGATAACTACCCAGATGTCTCAATACAATAGTAAAAGGTCCTACTTATAGAAAACTAGTAGCCTAGGGTGTACAGAGATGAGTAAAAGACATAAAAATCCACTTCCGGTGCAGGGAGGTCAGAATCCAACAGCATCTGCAGTCCTTTTTGGTCTCTGAATCAGATTTTTGCTCAGGTCCCTCAATTTCAGCCAGAAAATACCTGAAATCATAGAAAAACACACAAACACATAGTAAAGCCCAGAAAAGTGAATTTTAACTAAAAACTAATAAAAATATACTAAAAACTAACTAGATCATACCAAAAACATACTAAAAATAATGCCAAAAAGCGTACAAATTATCCGCTCATCACAACACCAAACTTAAATCGTTGCTTGTCCTCAAGCAACTGAAAATCAAATAAGATGAAAAGAATAGAATATGCAATGAATTCCAAAAACATCTATGAAGATCAGTATTAATTAGATGAGCGGGGCTTTTAGCTTTTTGCCTCTGAATAGTTTTGGCATCTCACTATATCCTTTGAAATTCAGAATGATTGGCTTCTCTTAGGAACTTAGAATCCAGATAGTGTTATTGATTCTCCTAGTAAAGTATGATGATTCTTGAACATAGCTACTTATTGAGTCTTGGCTGTGGCCCAAAGCACTCTGTCTTCCAGTATTACCACCGGATACATACATGCCACAGACACATAATTGGGTGAACCTTTTCAGATTGTGACTCAGCTTTGCTAGAGTCCCCAACTAGAGGTGTCCAGGGTTCTTAAGCACACTCTTATTGCCTTGGATCACAACTTTATTTATTTTCTCTATTTTTTTTCGAATTTTTTTTTCTTTTTCTCTCTTTTTTTTTCGAAATTTTCTCTCTTTTTTTTTTCATTGCTTTTTCTTGCTTCAAGAATCATTTTTATGATTTTTCAGATCCTCAATAACATGTCTCCTTTTTCATCATTCTTTCAAGAGCCAACATTCATGAACCACAAATTCAAAAGACACATGCACTGTTTAAGCATACATTCAGAGAACAAAAATATTGCCACCACATCAAAATAATTAAACTGTTATAAAATTCAAAATTCATGCAATTCTTTTTCTTTTTCAATTAAGCACGTTTTTTTTATATTCAAGAAAGGTGATGGATTCATAGGACATTCATAACTTTAAGGCATAGACACTAAGACACTAATGATCACAAGACACAGGCATAGATAAACTTAAGCAATAATTTTCGAAAAACAGAAAATAAAGAACAAGGAAATTAAAGAACGGGTCCACCTTAGTGATGGCGGCTCTTTCTTCCTCTTGAAGATCCTATGGAGTGCTTGAGCTCCTCAATGTCTCTTCCTTGTCTTTGTTGCTCCTCTCTCATGATTCTTTGATCTTCTCTAATTTCATGGAGGATGATGGAGTGTTCTTGATGCTCCACCCTTAGTTGTCCCATGTTGGAACTCAATTCTCCTCGGGAGGTGTTTAGTTGCTCCCAATAGTTTTGTGGAGGAAAGTGCATCCCTTGAGGCATCTCAAGGATCTCATGATGAGTGGGGTCTCTTGTGTGCTCCATCCTCTTCTTAGTGATGGGCTTGTCCTCATCAATAGGGATGTCTCCCTCTATGTCAACTCCAACTGAATAACAGAGGTGACAAATGAGATGAGGAAAGGCTAACCTTGCCAAGGTAGAGGACTTGTCCGCCACCTTATAGAGTTCTTGAGCTATAACCTCATGAACTTCTATTTCTTCTCCAATCATGATGCTATGAATCATGATAGCCCGGTCTATAGTAACTTCGGACCGGTTGCTAGTGGGAATGATTGAGCGTTGAATAAACTCCAACCATCCTCTAGCCACGGGTTTGAGGTCATGCCTTCTCAATTGAACCGGCTTTCCTCTTGAATCTCTCTTCCATTGGGCGCCCTCTTCACATATGACTGTGAGGACTTGGTCCAACCTTTGATCAAAGTTGACCCTTCTAGTGTAAGGGTGTTCATCTCCTTGCATCATGGGCAAATTGAATGCCAACCTTACACTTTCCGGACTAAAATCCAAGTATTTCCCCCGAACCATAGTAAGATAATTCTTTGGATCCGGGTTCACACTTTGATCATGGTTCTTGGTGATCCATGCATTGGCATAGAACTCTTGAACCATCAAGATTCCGACTTGTTGAATGGGGTTGGTAAGAACTTCCCAACCTCTTCTTCGGATCTCATGTCGGATCTCCGGGTATTCACTCTTTTTGAGTGAAAAAAGGGACCTCGGGGATCACCTTCTTCAAGGCCACAACTTCATAGAAGTGGTCTTGATGCACCCTTGAGATGAATCTCTCCATCTCCCATGACTCGGAGGTGGAAGCTTTTGCCTTCCCTTTCCTCTTTCTAGAGGTTTCTCCGGCCTTGAATGCCATAAATGGTTATGGAAAAACAAAAAGCAATGCTTTTACCACACCAAACTTAAAAGGTTTGCTCGTCTTCGAGCAAAATAAGAAAGGAGAGAGTAGAAGAAGAAGAAATGAAGGAGAGAGGAATGGCCTTTATTTTCGGCCAAGAAGGGGAGAAGTGGTGTGTATGTTGTGTGAAAATGAAGGAGGGAAGGAGGGTTTATATAGGAGTGGGGGAAGGGTAGGGTTCGGTCATGTATGGGTGGGTTTGGGTGGGAAAGTGGTTTGAATTTGAATGGTGAGGTAGGTGGGGTTTTATGAAGGATGGATGTGAGTGGTGA
Source organism: Arachis hypogaea (assembly GCF_003086295.3). Lineage (NCBI taxonomy): Eukaryota > Viridiplantae > Streptophyta > Magnoliopsida > Fabales > Fabaceae > Arachis > Arachis hypogaea. The sequence goes on from NC_092038.1 coordinate 37,063,133, forward strand.
AGAGAAAGATGGGATTTGATAGGTGAAGGGCTTTTGGGGAAGAGGTGTTGAGGTGATTGGTGAATGGGTGAAGAGGAGAGAGATAGTGGTGGGGTAGGTGGGGATCCTGTGGGGTCCACAGATCCTGAGGTGTTAAGGAAAAGTCATCCCTGCACCAAATGGCAAGCAAAATTGCGTTTTTAGCCATTTCTGGCGTTAAACGCCGGGCTGGTGCCCATTTCTGGCGTTTAACGCCAGCTTCTTGCCCTTTTCTGACGTTTAACGCCAGTCTGGTGCCCCTTTCTGGCGTTAAACGCCCAGAATGGTGCCAGACTAGGCGTTAAACGCCCATCTGCTAGCCTGACTGGCGTTTAAACGCCAGCAGGTTCTTCCTCCAGGGTGTGCTGTTTTTCTTTTTGTTTTTCATTCTATTTTTGCTTTTTTCATTGATTTTGTGACTTCTCATGATCATCAACCTACAAAAAACATAAAATAACAAAAGAAAATAGTTAATTATAAAACATTGGGTTGCCTCCCAACAAGCGCTTCTTTAATGTCATTAGCTTGACAGAGGACTCTCATGGAGCCTCAGAAATGCTCAGAGCTATGTTGGAACCTCCCAACACCAAACTTAGAGTTTGAATGTGGGGGTTCAACACCAAACTTAGAGTTTGGTTGTGGCCTCCCAACACCAAACTTAGAGTTTGACTGTGGGGGCTCTGTTTGGCTCTGTTTTGAGGGAAGCTCTTCATGCTTCCTCTCCATGATGACAGAGGGATATCCTTGAGCCTTAAACACCAAGGATTCTTCATTCACTTGAATGATCAACTCTCCTCTATCAACATCAATCACAGCCTTTGCTGTGGCTAGGAAGGGTCTGCCAAGGATGATGGATTCATCCATGCACTTCCCAGTCTCTAGGACTATGAAATCAGTAGGGATGTAATGGTCTTCAACTTTTACCAGAACATCCTCTACAAGTCCATGGGCTTGTTTTCTTGAGTTGTCTGCCATCTCTAGTGAGATTTTTGCAGCTTGCACCTCAAAGATCCCTAACTTCTCCATTACAGAGAGAGGCATGAGGTTTACACTTGACCCTAAGTCACACAAGGCCTTCTTGAAGGTCATGGTGCCTATGGTACAAGGTATTGAAAACTTCCCAGGATCCTGTCTCTTTTGAGGCAGTTTCTGCTTAGACAAGTCATCCAGTTCTTTGGTGAGCAAAGGGGGTTCATCCTCCCAAGTCTCATTTCCAAATAACTTGTCATTCAACTTCATGATTGCTCCAAGGTATTTAGCAACTTGCTCTTCAGTGACATACTCATCCTCTTCAGAGGAAGAATACTCATCAGAGCTCATGAATGGCAGAAGTAAGTCCAATGGAATCTCTATGGTCTCATTTTGAGCCTCAGATTCCCATGGTTCCTCATTGGGGGACTCATTGGAGGTCAGTGGACGTCCATTGAGGTCTTCCTCAGTGGTGTTCACTGCCTCTCTTCCCTCCCAAAATTCGGCCATATTGATGGCCTTGCATTCTCCTTTTGGATTTTCTTCTGTATTGCTTGGGAGAGTACTAGGAGGGAGTTCAGTAATTTTCTTGCTCAGCTGACCCACTTGTCCCTCCAAATTTCTAATGGAGGACCTTGTTTCAGTCATGAAACTTTGAGTGGTTTTGATCAGATCAGAGACCATGGTTGCTAAGTCAGAGGTATTCTGCTTAGAATTCTCTGTCTGTTGCTGAGAAGATGATGGAAAAGGCTTGCTATTGCTAAACCTGTTTCTTCCACCATTATTGTTGTTGAAACCTTGTTGAGGTCTCTGTTGATCCTTCCATGAAAAATTTGGATGATTTCTCCATGAAGGATTATAGGTGTTTCCATAGGGTTCTCCCATGTAATTCACCTCTTCCATTGAAGGGTTCTCAGGATCATAAGCTTCTTCCTCAGATGAAGCTTCCTTAGTACTGCTTGGTGCATTTTGCATTCCAGACAGACTTTGAGAAATCATATTGACTTGTTGAGTCAATATTTTGTTCTGAGCCAATATGGCATTCAGAGTGTCAATCTCAAGAACTCCTTTCTTCTGACTAGTCCCATTGTTCACAGGATTTCTTTCAGAAGTGTACATGAATTGGTTATTTGCAACCATTTCAATAAGTTCTTGAGCTTCAGTAGGCGTCTTCTTCAGATGAAGAGATCCTCCTGCAGAGCTATCCAAAGACATCTTGGATAGTTCAGAGAGACCATCATAAAAAATACCTATGATGCTCCATTCAGAAAGCATATTAGAGGGACACTTTCTGACCAATTGTTTGTATCTTTCCCAAGCTTTATAGAGGGATTCTCCTTCCTTCTGTCTGAAGGTTTGGACTTCCACTCTAAGCTTACTCAATTTTTGAGGTGGAAAGAACTTTGCCAAGAAGGCATTGACTAGCTTTTCCCAAGAGTCCAGGCTTTCTTTAGGTTGAGAGTCCAACCATGTTCTAGCTCTGTCTCTTACAGCAAAAGGGAATAGCATAAGTCTGTAGACCTCAGGGTCAACCCCATTAGTCTTGACAGTGTCACAGATTTGCAAGAACTCAGCCAAAAACTGATGAGGATCTTCCAATGGAAGTCCATAGAACTTGCAATTCTGTTGCATTAGAGAAACTAATTGAGGCTTAAGCTCAAAGTTGTTTGCTCTAATGGCAGGGATAGAGATGCTTCTCCCATAGAAGTCGGGAGTAGGTGCAGTAAAGTCACCCAGCACCCTCCTTGCATTGTTGGCATTGTTATTGTTTTCGGCTGCCATGTGTTCTTCTTCTTTGAAGAATTCGGTTAGGTCCTCTACAGAGAATTGTGCCTTAGCTTCTCTTAGCTTTCTCTTCAAGGTCCTTTCAGGTTCAGGATCAGCCTCAACAAGAATGCCTTTGTCTCTGCTCCTGCTCATAAGAAAGAGAAGGGAACAAGGAAATATGGAATCCTCTATGTCACAGTATAGAGATTCCTTGAGGTGTCAGAGGAAAAGAAAATGGAAGGCAGAAGTAGAAAATTCGAACTTATCAAGAAAGATGGAGTTCGAATTTTGCATTAAGGAATAGTGTTAGTCCATAAATAGAAGGATGTGAGAAGAAGGGAAGTGATTTTCGAAAATTAAGTAAGAAATTTTTGAAAACATTTTGAAAAACACTAATTAATTTTCGAAAACCAAGAGTGGGAAAGAGATCAAGTGATTTTTGAAAAAGATTTTGAAATTAGAAATTAAAAAGATTTGATTGAAAACTATTTTGAAAAAGATGTGGTTAAGAAGATATGATTAGTTTTAAAAAATGTGATTGAGAAGATATGATTTGAAAAACATTTTAAAAAAAGATTTGATTTTAAAAATTAATGACTTGGCTATCAAGAAAAGATATGATTCAAACATTAAACCTTTCTCAACAGAAAAGGCAACTGATGAGCGGATAATTTATACGCTTTTTGGCATTGTTTTTATAGAGTTTTTAGTAAGTTTAAGCTACCTTTAGGGATGTTTTCATTAGTTTTTATGTTAAATTCACATTTCTGGACTTTACTATGAGTTTGTCTGTTTTTCTGTGATTTCAGGTAAATTCTGACTGAAATTGAGGGATTTGAGCAAAACTCTGAAGAAGGCTGACAAAAGGACTGCTGATGCTATTGGATTCTGACCTCCCTGCACTCGAAATGGATTTTCTGGAGCTACAGAACTCCAATTGGCGCGCTCTCAACGGCGTTGGAAAGTAGACATCCAGGGCTTTCCAACAATATATAATAGTCCATACTTTATTCGAAGAATGACGACGTAACTTGGCGTTAAACGCCAAGTTCATGCTGCTGTCTGGAGTTAAAACGCCAGAAAAACGTTATGATCCGGAGTTGAACGCCCAAAACACGTCATAACCTGGAGTTTGACGCCAAGAAATTCCTCTACTCGTGGATTGATCAAGCTCAGCCCAAACATACACCAAGTGGGCCCCGGAAGTGGATTTATGCATCAATTACTTACTCATGTAAACCCTAGTAGCTAGTCTAGTATATATAGGACATTTATCTATTGTATTAGACATCCTGGATTGTATTTTGAATCCTGTGATCACGTTAGAGAGGGGCTGGCCATTCGGCCATGCCTGAACTATTTGCTTATGTATTTTTAACGGTGGAGTTTCTGCACACCATAGATTAAGGGTGTGGAGCTCTGCTGTACCTCAAGTATTAATGAAATTCTATTATCTCTTATTCGGTCTCTATCTTATTCCTATTCCAAGATATTCATTCGTACCCAAGAACATGATGAATGTTATGAGTCAGATTACCCTCATCATCATTCTCACTTATGAACGCGCGTGATTGACAACCACTTCCGTTCTACATGCAACAGAGCTTGAATGTATATCTCTTAGATTCCCCAACAGAATCTTCGTGGTATAAGCTAGATAGATGGCGGCATTTATGAGGATCCGGAAAGTCTCACCTTGTCTGTGGTATTCCGAGTAGGATCCTGGGAATCCGGAAAGTCTAACCTTGTCTGTGGTATTCCAAGTAGGATTCCGGTAATGAATGACTGTGACGTGCTTCAAACTTTAACCTGCTGGGCGTTAGTGACAGACGCAAAAGAGGGATTCTATTCCAGTAGGAGCGGGAACCAACCGGTGATTAGCCGTACTGTGACAGAGTGCGTTAGCATTAGTTTTCACTGCGAGGATGGGATGTAGCCATCAGCCATGGGTGATGCCTCCAGACTGGTTAGCTGTGCGAGTGACAGCCGCACAGGGTATTTCCCCGAGAGGAAGAAAGTAGCCACAGTTGATGGTGAACCCCTATACAAAGCTTGCCATGGAAAGGAGTAAGAAGGATTGAGTAGAAGCAGTAGGAGAGCAGGCGTCCTTGGGCTCTACAGCATCTCCATCCGCTTATCTGAAATTCCCACCAATGAATTTACATAAGTATTCTATCCCTTTTATTATTCCTTTTTATTAATTATTCTAAAAAATCATAAACCAATTTAATCTGCCTAACTGAGATTTGCAAGGTGACCATAGCTTGCTTCATACCAACAATCTCTGTGGATTCGACCCTTACTCACGTAAGGTTTATTACTTGGACGACCCAGTACACTTGCTGGTTAGTTGAACGGAGTTGTGAGAATAAACAGTGCCTAAGAGTAAAAATATGCTAAAGCTCAAAAAGATAGAAATCACAATTTCGTCCACCAAGTTTTTGGCGCCGTTGCCGGGGATTGTTCGAGTATGGACAACTGACGGTTCATCTTGTTGCTCAGATTAGGTAATTTTCTTTTCAAAAATCTTTTTCAAAAATTTTTCTTTTTATTTTTCGTTTTTCCAAAAAAATGTTTTTCGAAAAAATTAATAAAAATACAAAAAAATAAGAAAATCATAAAAATCAAAAATATTTTGCGTTTCTTGTTTGAGTCTTGAGTTAATTTTTAAGTTTGGTGTCAATTGCATGCTTTTAAAATTTTTCTTGCATTTTTTTTGAAAATCTCATGCATTCATAGTGTTCTTCATGATCTTCAAGTTGTTCTTGACAAGTCTTCTTGTTTGATCTTGATGATTTCTTGTTTTGTGTTGTTTGTTGTTTTTCATGTGCATTTTTGCATTCATATTTTCCATGCATTAAAGATTTCTAAGTTTGGTGTCTTGCATGTTTTCTTTGCATCAAAAATTTTTCAAAATTATGTTCTTGATGTTCATCATGATCTTCAAAGTGTTCTTGGTGTTCATCTTGACATTCATAGCATTCTTGCATGCATCTTGTGTCTTGATCCAAAATTTTCATGTTTTGGGTCATTTTTGTGTTTTTCTTTAAAAATTTAAAAATCAAAAATATCTTTTCCTTATTTCCCTCCAAAATTTCGAAATTTTGGGTTGACTTGGTAAAAAATTTTCAAAATTAGTTGTTTCTTACAAGTCAAGTCAAAATTTCAATTTTAAAAATCTTATCTTTTCAAAATCTTTTTCAAAAAATCATATCTTTTTCATTTTTTTTATATAATTTTCGAAAATTTCAAAAATTATTTTTCAAAATATTTTCAAAAATCTTTTTCTTATCTTTATATCAAATTTTCGAAAATTAGCTAACAATTAATGTGATTGGTTCAAAAATTTGAAGTTTGTTACTTTCTTGTTAAGAAAGGTTCAATCTTTAAGTTCTAGAATCTTATCTTGTAGTTTCTTGTTAGTTAAGTCAATTTTAAAATTAAATCTTTTTCAAAATATCTTTTTCAAATATATCTTTCTATCTTTTATCTTATCCTTTTCAAAAAAAAAATTTATCTTTTTCAAAATTTGATTTCAAAATATCTTTTATCTAACTTCTTATCTTCTTATCTTTTTCAAAATTTGATTTCAAATCTTTTTCAATCAACTAACTAACTTTTTGTTTGTTTCTTATCTTTTTTTCAAAACCACCTAACTACTTTTCCCTCTCTAATTTTCGAAAACTCTCTCTCTCTTTTTCAAAAATTCTTTTTGTTCTAAATTTTAATTTTAATTATATTTTGTCTTTGATTTTCGAAAATTACTAACCTTTTTTTTTCAAAATTATTTTCGAAAATTTCTCTTCTCTTTTCTTTTCTTCTTTTTATTTATTTAATTACTAACACTTCTCTTCACCTCTCTTCATCTAAATCCGAATCCATCCTTCTTCTTTCTTCTACCCCTTTCTTCTTCTACTAACATAAAGGAATCTCTATACTGTGACATAGAGAATTCCTCTTTCTTTTCTTGTTTTCTTCTCTTTCATATGAGCAAGAACAGGGAAAAAGGCACTCTTGTTGAAGCTGATCCAGAACCTGAAAGGACTCTGAAGAGAAAATTAAGAGAAGCTAAATTACAACAATCCAGAAGCAACCTTTCAGAAATTTTCGAACAAGAGAAAGACATGGCAGCCGAAAATAATAATAATAATAATAATGCAAGGAGAATGCTTGGTGACTTCACAAAGCCAACATCCAAGTTTGATGGAAGAAGCATCTCCATTCCTGCCATTGGAGCCAATAACTTTGAGCTTAAGCCTCAACTAGTTGCCTTGATGCAACAAAACTGCAAGTTTTATGGACTTCCATCTGAAGATCCCTATCAGTTTTTAACTGAGTTCTTGCAAGTCTGTGATACTGTAAAGACGAATGGAGTTAATCCTGAAGTCTACAGACTCATGCTTTTCCCTTTTGCTGTAAGAGACAGAGCTAGAATATGGTTGGATTCACAACCTAAGGATAGCCTGGACTCCTGGGATAAGCTGGTCACTGCCTTCTTGGATAAATTCTTTCCTCCTCAAAAGCTGAGCAAGCTGAGAGTGGATGTTCAAACCTTCAAGCAAAAAGATGGTGAATCCCTCTATGAAGCTTGGGAGAGATACAAGCAGCTGACCAAGAGATGTCCATCTGACATGTTTTCAGAATGGACCCTATTAGATATATTCTATTATGGTCTCTCTGAATTTTCGAAAATGTCATTGGACCATTCTGCAGGTGGATCTATTCACCTGAAGAAAACGCCTGAAGAGGCACAAGAACTCATTGACATGGTTGCAAACAACCAGTTCATGTATACCTCTGAGAGGAATTCCGTAAATAATGGGGTACCTCAGAAGAAAGGAGTTCTTGAAATTGATGCTCTGAATGCCATATTGGCTCAGAACAAAATGTTGACCCAACAGGTCAACATAATCTCTCAAAATCTGAATGGATTACAACATGCATCCAACAGTACTAGAGAGGTAGCTTCTGAAGAAGCTTATGATCCTGAGAACCCTGCCATGGCAGAGGTTAATTACTTAGGTGAACCTTATGGAAACACCTATAACTCATCATGGAGAAATTATCCAAATTTCTCATGGAAGGATCAACAAAAACCTCAACAAGGTTTTAACAATGGTGGACGCAATAGGCTGAATAATAGTAAGCCATATCCATCATCTTCTCAGCAACAGACAGAGAACTCTGAACAAAACAATTCTAATTTAGCTAATATAGTCTCTGATCTGTCAAAGGCCATTTTCAGTTTCATGAATGAAACCAGATCTTCCATTAGAAATCTGGAAGCACAAGTGGGCCAGCTGAGTAAGAAAGTTATTGAAACTCCTCCCAGTATTCTCCCAAGCAATACAGAAGAAAATCCAAAAGGAGAGTGCAAGGCCATTGATTTAATCAAAGTGGCCAAATGCACTAGGGAGGAGGAGGACGAAAATCCTAGTGAGGAAGACCTCCTGGGATGTCCCCCAAGCAAGAAGGAGTTTCCTATTAAGGATCCTGAGGAATCTGAGGCTCATTTAGAGACCATAGAGATTCCATTAAATCTCCTTCTGCCATTCATGAGCTCTGAAGACTATTCTTCCTCTGAAGAGGATGAAGATGTGACTGGTGAGCAAGTTGCTCAATATCTAGGAGCTATCATGAAGCGGAATGCCAAGCTATTTGGTAATGAGACTTGGGAAAGTGAACCTCCCTTGCTCATTAATGACTTAGATACTTGGATTCAGGAAACTCTACCTCAAAAGAAACAAGATCCTGGCAAGTTCTTAATACCTTGCACCATTGGCACCATGAGCTTTGAAAAAGCTCTATGTGATCTTGGGTCAGGGATAAATCTGATGCCACTCTCTGTAATGGAGAAGCTGGGGATCATTGAGGTACAACCTGCCTTGTTCTCATTACAACTGGCAGACAAGTCAATGAGACAAGCTTATGGAATAGTAGAGGACATACTAGTAAAGGTTGAAGGCTTTTACATCCCTGCTGATTTCATAATCCTAGATACTAGGAAGGAAGATGATGAATGCATCATCCTAGGAAGACCTTTCCTAGCCACAGCAGAAGCTGTGATAGATGTCAACAGAGGAGAGTTAGTCCTTCAATTGAATGGGGAATACCTTGTGTTTCAAGCACATGGCCATCCCTCTGTGACAAAAGAGAGTAAGCATGAAGAACTTCTCTCAGTTCAAGGTCAAGAAGAGCCTACAGAGTCAAACTCTAAGTTTGGTGTTGTGAGGCCACAACCAAACTCTAAGTTTGGTGTTCAAATTCCATATCCAAACTCTAAAGTTTGGTGTGGAGACAACACACTAAATTGACCTGATCATCTTGTGGCCCCATGAGAGCCACTGTCAAGCTATTGACATTAAAGAAGCGCTTGTTGGGAGGCAACCCAATTTTATTTCTCTAATTTTATTTTATTTTGTTTTGGTGTTATTTTTGTGTTGAATTAGGTACATGATCATGAGGAGTCACGAAAAAAATCAAAAGAATTAAAAACAGAATCAAAAACAGAAGAAAAAAAAATTTTCACCCTGGAGGCAGCGCAGACTGGCGTTCAACGCCAGTAAGATGCATCTGGCTGGCGTTCAACGCCAGAACAGAGCATCTTTCTGGCGCTGAACGCCCAAAACAAGCTACATCCTGGCGTTTAACGCCAGGATGCGCACACAGAGGACAATCTGGCGCTGAACGCCAGAAACAAGCTTGAAACTGGCGTTCAACGCCAGAAACAAGCATTACATGGGCGTTTAACGCCCAGAACATGCACCATTGGGTGTTTGAACGCCAGAATGATGCATGAAGGCAATTTACACGCCTATAGGGTGAAGGAATGGTATTTCTTTTCACCTCAGGATCTGTGGACCCCACAGGATCCCCACCTCAGGATCTGTGGACCCCACAGGATCCCCACCTACCTTTTTCTTTTAATCCTAATCACACTCTCCTAATCCAAATCTCATTTTCAATGTCACACTTCCCAAAAACCTTCACCAATCACCTCAATTCCTTTTCCCAATTACCCCATGCACCATTCACATCAACCTCCTTTTTCCCATAAATCCCACCTACCTCCATTACATTCAAATTCAATTTCCCACCCAAAATGGCCGAAACCTAACCCTCCCCCCTCCCTATAAATACCTCTCCTTTCTTCTTCATTTTCACATAACACAACCTCTTCTTCTCTCATATAGCCGAACCCCCTTCTCTACTTCTCCCCCAAAATTCTCTTCTTCTTCTTCTACTCTTCTTTTCTTTTTTGCTCGAGGACGAGCAAATTTTAAGTTTGGTGTGGTAAAAAGCCTAAGCTTTTTATTTTTTCATTCACCATCAATGGCACCCAAGACCGGAGTTTCCTCAAGAAAAGGAAAAGGGAAGGCAAAAGCTTCCACTTCCGAGTCATGGGAGAAGGAGAGATTCATCTCCAAAAGCCACCAAGACCACTTCTATGATGTTGTGGCAAAGAAGAAGGTGATCCCCGAGGTCCCTTTCAAGCTCAAAAAGAATGAGTATCCGGAAATCCGACATGAGATCCAAAGAAGAGGGTGGGAAGTCATAACCAACCCCATGCAACAAGTCAGAATATTGATGGTTCAAGAGTTCTATGCTAGTGCATGGATCACTAGGAACCATGATCAAAGTATGAACCCGAATCCAAAGAACTATCTCACAATGGTTCGGGGGAAATACTTAGATTTCAGTCCGGAAAATGTGAGGTTGGCGTTTCATTTACCCATGATGCAAGGTGATGAACGCCCCTACACAAGAAGGGTCAACTTTAATCAAAGGTTGGACCAAGTCCTTGCGGACATTTGTGTGGAAGGCGCCCAATGGAGAGTAGACTCCAAAGGCAAACCAGTCCAACTAAGAAGATTGGACCTCAAACCTGTAGCTAGAGGATGGTTGGAGTTCATCCAAAGATCCATCATCCCTACAAGCAACCGATCTGAAGTTACTGTGGATCGGGCCATCATGATTCATAGCATCATGATTGGAGAGGAAGTAGAGGTTCATGAAGTCATCTCTAATGAACTCTACAAAATAGCTGACAAGCCTTCATACATGGCACGGCTAGCCTTCCCCCACCTCATATGCCATCTATGTTATTCAGCCGGAGTTATCATAGATGGAGATGTCTCCATTGAAGAAGACAAGCCCATCACCAAGAAAAGGATGGAGCAAACAAGAGAAGTTCCTCACGGCCCTCAAGAAGAACATGAGGAAGTTCATCATCAACAAATGCCTCAAGGAATGCACTTTCCTCCCAACAACTATTGGGAACAACTTAGTACCTCTTTGGAAGACTTGAGCCATAATGTTGAACAATTAAGGGTGGAACACCATGAACACGCCCTCACTCTCCAAGAAATAAGAGAGATCAAAGAGAAATGAGGGAGGAGCAACAAAGGCAAGGAAGGGACATAGAAGAGTTGAAGAACATCATTGGTCCTTCAAGAAGAAGACGCCACTAGAGGTGGATTCATTCCTTGTTCTTTATTTTCTTTCTGTTTTCGGTTTTTAAGTATTATGTTTATCTATGTTTTGTGTCTTTGTCTCATGATCATTAGTATGTAACCATGCCTTAAAGCTATGAATAAAATCCATTAGTCCTTCACTTATCTTAAAAGAAAAAAATGTTTTAATTCAAAAAGAACAAGAAGTACATAATTTTCGAAATTATTAGTGAATTTAAATTAATTATATTGATGTGGTGGCAATAATTTTTATTTTCTGAATGAATGCTTGAACAGTGCATATTTTTGATCTTGTTGTTTATGAGTGTTAAAATTGTTGGTTCTTGAAAGAATGATGAACAAAGAGAAATGTTATTGATGATCTGAAAAACATCATGAAATTGATTCTTGAAGCAAGAAAAAGCAGTGAAAAAAAAATGGCGAAAATTTTAAAAGCAAGGATCCAAGGCTTTGAGCATTAATGGATAGGAGGGCCCAAGAAAATTAAAATCCAGGCCTAAGCGGCTAAATCTAGCTGTCCCTAACCATGTGCTTGTGTCATGAAGGTCCAAGTGAAAAGCTTGAGACTGAATGGTTAATGTCGTGATCCAAAGCTAAAGAGTGTGCTTAAGAGCTCTGGACACCACTAACTGGGGACTTTAGCAAAGCTAAGTCACAATCTGAAAAGGTTCACCCAGTTATGTGTCTGTGGCATTTGTGTATCCGGTGGTAATACTGGAAGACAAAGTGCTTAGGGCCACAGCCAAGACTCATAAAGTAGCTGTGTTCAAGAATCAACATGCCTAACTAGGAAAGTCAATAACACTATCTGAAATTCTAAGTTCCTAGAGAAGCCAATCACTCTAAACTTCAAAGGAAAAAGTGAGATGCCAAAACTGTTCAGAAGCAAAAAGCTACAAGTCCCGCTCATCTAATTAAATTAATATTCATTGATATTTTGGACTTTATAGTATATTCTCTTCTTTTTATCCTATTTGATTTTCAGTTGCTTGGGGACAAGCAACAATTTAAGTTTGGTGTTGTGATGAGCGGATAATTTATACGCTTTTTGGCATTGTTTTTATAGAGTTTTTAGTAAGTTTAAGCTACTTTTAGGGATGTTTTCATTAGTTTTTATGTTAAATTCACATTTCTGGACTTTACTATGAGTTTGTGTGTTTTTCTATGATTTCAGGTAAATTCTGACTGAAATTGAGGGATTTGAGCAAAACTCTGAAGAAGGCTGACAAAAGGACTGCTGATGCTGTTGGATTCTGACCTCCCTTCACTCAAAATGGATTTTCTGGAGCTACACAACTCCAATTGGCGCGCTCTCAACGGCGTTGGAACGTAGACATCCAGGGCTTTCCAGCAATATATAATAGTCCATACTTTATTCGAAGAATGACGACGTAACTTGGCGTTAAACGCCAAGTTCATGCTGCTGTCTGGAGTTAAAACGCCAGAAAAACGTCATGATCCGGAGTTGAACGCCCAAAACACGTCATAACCTGGAGTTTGACGCCAAGAAATGCCTCTACTCGTGGATTGATCAAGCTCAGCCCAAACATACACCAAGTGGGCCCCAGAAGTGGATTTATGCATCAATTACTTACTCATGTAAACCCTAGTAGCTAGTCTAGTATATATAGGACATTTATCTATTGTATTAGACATCCTGGATTGTATTTTGAATCCTGTGATCACGTTAGAGAGGGGCTGGCCATTTGGCCGTGCCTGAACTCTTTGCTTATGTATTTTCAACGGTGGAGTTTCTGCACACCATAGATTAAGGGTGTGGAGCTCTGCTGTACCTCAAGTATTAATGAAATTCTATTATCTCTTATTCGGTCTCTATCTTATTCCTATTCCAAGATATTCATTCGTACCCAAGAACATGATGAATGTTATGAGTCAGATTACCCTCATCATCATTCTCACTTATGAACGCGCGTGATTGACAACCACTTCCGTTCTACATGCAACAGAGCTTGAATGTATATCTCTTAGATTCCCCAACAGAATCTTCGTGGTATAAGCTAGATAGATGGCGGCATTTATGAGGATCCGGAAAGTCTCACCTTGTCTGTGGTATTCCGAGTAGGATCCTGGGAATCCGGAAAGTCTAACCTTGTCTGTGGTATTCCAAGTAGGATTCCGGTAATGAATGACTGTGACGTGCTTCAAACTTTAACCTGCTGGGCGTTAGTGACAGACGCAAAAGAGGGATTCTATTCCAGTAGGAGCGGGAACCAACCGGTGATTAGCCGTACTGTGACAGAGTGCGTTAGCATTAGTTTTCACTGCGAGGATGGGATGTAGCCATCAGCCATGGGTGATGCCTCCAGACTGGTTAGCTGTGCGAGTGACAGCCGCACAGGGTATTTCCCCGAGAGGAAGAAAGTAGCCACAGTTGATGGTGAACCCCTATACAAAGCTTGCCATGGAAAGGAGTAAGAAGGATTGAGTAGAAGCAGTAGGAGAGCAGGCGTCCTTGGGCTCTACAGCATCTCCATCCGCTTATCTGAAATTCCCACCAATGAATTTACATAAGTATTCTATCCCTTTTATTATTCCTTTTTATTAATTATTCTAAAAAATCATAAACCAATTTAATCTGCCTAACTGAGATTTGCAAGGTGACCATAGCTTGCTTCATACCAACAATCTCTGTGGATTCGACCCTTACTCACGTAAGGTTTATTACTTGGACGACCCAGTACACTTGCTGGTTAGTTGAACGGAGTTGTGAGAATAAACAGTGCCTAAGAGTAAAAATATGCTAAAGCTCAAAAGATAGAAATCACAATTTCGTCCACCAAGTTTTTGGCGCCGTTGCCGGGGATTGTTCGAGTATGGACAACTGACGGTTCATCTTGTTGCTCAGATTAGGTAATTTTCTTTTCAAAAATCTTTTTCAAAAATTTTTCTTTTTATTTTTCGTTTTTCCAAAAAAATGTTTTTCGAAAAAATTAATAAAAATACAAAAAAATAAGAAAATCATAAAAATCAAAAATATTTTGCGTTTCTTGTTTGAGTCTTGAGTTAATTTTTAAGTTTGGTGTCAATTGCATGCTTTTAAAATTTTTCTTGCATTTTTTTTGAAAATCTCATGCATTCATAGTGTTCTTCATGATCTTCAAGTTGTTCTTGACAAGTCTTCTTGTTTGATCTTGATGATTTCTTGTTTTGTGTTGTTTGTTGTTTTTCATGTGCATTTTTGCATTCATATTTTCCATGCATTAAAGATTTCTAAGTTTGGTGTCTTGCATGTTTTCTTTGCATCAAAAATTTTTCAAAATTATGTTCTTGATGTTCATCATGATCTTCAAAGTGTTCTTGGTGTTCATCTTGACATTCATAGCATTCTTGCATGCATCTTGTGTCTTGATCCAAAATTTTCATGTTTTGGGTCATTTTTGTGTTTTTCTTTAAAAATTTAAAAATCAAAAATATCTTTTCCTTATTTCCCTCCAAAATTTCGAAATTTTGGGTTGACTTGGTCAAAAATTTTCAAAATTAGTTGTTTCTTACAAGTCAAGTCAAAATTTCAATTTTAAAAATCTTATCTTTTCAAAATCTTTTTCAAAAAATCATATCTTTTTCATTTTTTTATATAATTTTCGAAAATTTCAAAAATTATTTTTCAAAATATTTTCAAAAATCTTTTTCTTATCTTTATATCAAATTTTCGAAAATTAGCTAACAATTAATGTGATTGGTTCAAAAATTTGAAGTTTGTTACTTTCTTGTTAAGAAAGGTTCAATCTTTAAGTTCTAGAATCTTATCTTGTAGTTTCTTGTTAGTTAAGTCAATTTTAAAATTAAATCTTTTTCAAAATATCTTTTTCAAATATATCTTTCTATCTTTTATCTTATCCTTTTCAAAAAAAAAATTTTATCTTTTTCAAAATTTGATTTCAAAATATCTTTTATCTAACTTCTTATCTTCTTATCTTTTTCAAAATTTGATTTCAAATCTTTTTCAATCAACTAACTAACTTTTTGTTTGTTTCTTATCTTTTTTTCAAAACCACCTAACTACTTTTCCCTCTCTAATTTTCGAAAACTCTCTCTCTCTTTTTCAAAAATTCTTTTTGTTCTAAATTTTAATTTTAATTATATTTTGTCTTTGATTTTCGAAAATTACTAACCTTTTTTTTTTCAAAATTATTTTCGAAAATTTCTCTTCTCTTTTCTTTTCTTCTTTTTATTTATTTAATTACTAACACTTCTCTTCACCTCTCTTCATCTAAATCCGAATCCATCCTTCTTCTTTCTTCTACCCCTTTCTTCTTCTACTAACATAAAGGAATCTCTATACTGTGACATAGAGGATTCCTCTTTCTTTTCTTGTTTTCTTCTCTTTCATATGAGCAAGAACAGGGAAAAAGGCACTCTTGTTGAAGCTGATCCAGAACCTGAAAGGACTCTGAAGAGAAAATTAAGAGAAGCTAAATTACAACAATCCAGAAGCAACCTTTCAGAAATTTTCGAACAAGAGAAAGACATGGCAGCCGAAAATAATAATAATAATAATGCAAGGAGAATGCTTGGTGACTTCACAAAGCCAACATCCAAGTTTGATGGAAGAAGCATCTCCATTCCTGCCATTGGAGCCAATAACTTTGAGCTTAAGCCTCAACTAGTTGCCTTGATGCAACAAAACTGCAAGTTTTATGGACTTCCATCTGAAGATCCCTATCAGTTTTTAACTGAGTTCTTGCAAGTCTGTGATACTGTAAAGACGAATGGAGTTAATCCTGAAGTCTACAGACTCATGCTTTTCCCTTTTGCTGTAAGAGACAGAGCTAGAATATGGTTGGATTCACAACCTAAGGATAGCCTGGACTCCTGGGATAAGCTGGTCACTGCCTTCTTGGATAAATTCTTTCCTCCTCAAAAGCTGAGCAAGCTGAGAGTGGATGTTCAAACCTTCAAGCAAAAAGATGGTGAATCCCTCTATGAAGCTTGGGAGAGATACAAGCAGCTGACCAAGAGATGTCCATCTGACATGTTTTCAGAATGGACCCTATTAGATATATTCTATTATGGTCTCTCTGAATTTTCGAAAATGTCATTGGACCATTCTGCAAGTGGATCTATTCACCTGAAGAAAATGCCTGAAGAGGCACAAGAACTCATTGACATGGTTGCAAACAACCAGTTCATGTATACCTCTGAGAGGAATTCCGTAAATAATGGGGTACCTCAGAAGAAAGGAGTTCTTGAAATTGATGCTCTGAATGCCATATTGGCTCAGAACAAAATGTTGACCCAACAGGTCAACATAATCTCTCAAAATCTGAATGGATTACAACATGCATCCAACAGTACTAGAGAGGTAGCTTCTGAAGAAGCTTATGATCCTGAGAACCCTGCCATGGCAGAGGTTAATTACTTAGGTGAACCTTATGGAAACACCTATAACTCATCATGGAGAAATCATCCAAATTTCTCATGGAAGGATCAACAAAAACCTCAACAAGGTTTTAACAATGGTGGACGCAATAGGCTGAATAATAGTAAGCCATATCCATCATCTTCTCAGCAACAGACAGAGAACTCTGAACAAAACAATTCTAATTTAGCTAATATAGTCTCTGATCTGTCAAAGGCCATTTTCAGTTTCATGAATGAAACCAGATCTTCCATTAGAAATCTGGAAGCACAAGTGGGCCAGCTGAGTAAGAAAGTTATTGAAACTCCTCCCAGTATTCTCCCAAGCAATACAGAAGAAAATCCAAAAGGAGAGTGCAAGGCCATTGATTTAATCAAAGTGGCCGAATGCACTAGGGAGGAGGAGGACGAAAATCCTAGTGAGGAAGACCTCCTGGGATGTCCCCCAAGCAAGAAGGAGTTTCCTATTAAGGATCCTGAGGAATCTGAGGCTCATTTAGAGACCATAGAGATTCCATTAAATCTCCTTCTGCCATTCATGAGCTCTGAAGACTATTCTTCCTCTGAAGAGGATGAAGATGTGATTGGTGAGCAAGTTGCTCAATATCTAGGAGCTATCATGAAGCGGAATGCCAAGCTATTTGGTAATGAGACTTGGGAAAGTGAACCTCCCTTGCTCATTAGTGACTTAGATACTTGGATTCAGGAAACTCTACCTCAAAAGAAACAAGATCCTGGCAAGTTCTTAATACCTTGCACCATTGGCACCATGAGCTTTGAAAAAGCTCTATGTGATCTTGGGTCAGGGATAAATCTGATGCCACTCTCTGTAATGGAGAAGCTGGGGATCATTGAGGTACAACCTGCCTTGTTCTCATTACAACTGGCAGACAAGTCAATGAGACAAGCTTATGGAATAGTAGAGGACATACTAGTAAAGGTTGAAGGCTTTTACATCCCTGCTGATTTCATAATCCTAGATACTAGGAAGGAAGATGATGAATGCATCATCCTAGGAAGACCTTTCCTAGCCACAGCAGAAGCTGTGATAGATGTCAACAGAGGAGAGTTAGTCCTTCAATTGAATGGGGAATACCTTGTGTTTCAAGCACATGGCCATCCCTCTGTGACAAAAGAGAGTAAGCATGAAGAACTTCTCTCAGTTCAAGGTCAAGAAGAGCCCACACAGTCAAACTCTAAGTTTGGTGTTGTGAGGCCACAACCAAACTCTAAGTTTGGTGTTCAAATTCCATATCCAAACTCTAAAGTTTGGTGTGGAGACAACACACTAAATTGACCTGATCATCTTGTGGCCCCATGAGAGCCACTATCAAGCTATTGACATTAAAGAAGCGCTTGTTGGGAGGCAACCCAATTTTATTTCTCTAATTTTATTTTATTTTGTTTTGGTGTTATTTTTGTGTTGAATTAGGTACATGATCATGAGGAGTCACGAAAAAAATCAAAAGAATTAAAAACAGAATCAAAAACAGAAGAAAAAAAAATTTTCACCCTGGAGGCAGCGCAGACTGGCGTTCAACGCCAGTAAGATGCATCTGGCTGGCGTTCAACGCCAGAACAGAGCATCTTTCTGGCGCTGAACGCCCAAAACAAGCTACATCCTGGCGTTTAACGCCAGGATGCGCACACAGAGGACAATCTGGCGCTGAACGCCAGAAACAAGCTTGAAACTGGCGTTCAACGCCAGAAACAAGCATTACATGGGTGTTTAACGCCCAGAACATGCACCATTGGGTGTTTGAACGCCAGAATGATGCATGAAGGCAATTTACACGCCTATAGGGTGAAGGAATGGTATTTCTTTTCACCTCAGGATCTGTGGACCCCACAGGATCCCCACCTCAGGATCTGTGGACCCCACAGGATCCCCACCTACCTTTTTCTTTTAATCCTAATCACACTCTCCTAATCCAAATCTCATTTTCAATGTCACACTTCCCAAAAACCTTCACCAATCACCTCAATTCCTTTTCCCAATTACCCCATGCACCATTCACATCAACCTCCTTTTTCCCATAAATCCCACCTACCTCCATTACATTCAAATTCAATTTCCCACCCAAAATGGCCGAAACCTAACCCTCCCCCCCTCCCTATAAATACCTCTCCTTTCTTCTTCATTTTCACATAACACAACCTCTTCTTCTCTCATATAGCCGAACCCCCTTCTCTACTTCTCCCCCAAAATTCTCTTCTTCTTCTTCTACTCTTCTTTTCTTTTTTGCTCGAGGACGAGCAAATTTTAAGTTTGGTGTGGTAAAAAGCCTAAGCTTTTTATTTTTTCATTCACCATCAATGGCATCCAAGACCGGAGTTTCCTCAAGAAAAGGAAAAGGGAAGGCAAAAGCTTCCACTTCCGAGTCATGGGAGAAGGAGAGATTCATCTCCAAAAGCCACCAAGACCACTTCTATGATGTTGTGGCAAAGAAGAAGGTGATCCCCGAGGTCCCTTTCAAGCTCAAAAAGAATGAGTATCCGGAAATCCGACATGAGATCCAAAGAAGAGGGTGGGAAGTCATAACCAACCCCATGCAACAAGTCGGAATATTGATGGTTCAAGAGTTCTATGCTAGTGCATGGATCACTAGGAACCATGATCAAAGTATGAACCCGAATCCAAAGAACTATCTCACAATGGTTCGGGGGAAATACTTAGATTTCAGTCCGGAAAATGTGAGGTTGGCGTTTCATTTACCCATGATGCAAGGTGATGAACGCCCCTACACAAGAAGGGTCAACTTTAATTAAAGGTTGGACCAAGTCCTTGCGGACATTTGTGTGGAAGGCGCCCAATGGAGAGTAGACTCCAAAGGCAAACCAGTCCAACTAAGAAGATTGGACCTCAAACCTGTAGCTAGAGGATGGTTGGAGTTCATCCAAAGATCCATCATCCCTACAAGCAACCGATCTGAAGTTACTGTGGATCGGGCCATCATGATTCATAGCATCATGATTGGAGAGGAAGTAGAGGTTCATGAAGTCATCTCTAATGAACTCTACAAAATAGCTGACAAGCCTTCATACATGGCACGGCTAGCCTTCCCCCACCTCATATGCCATCTATGTTATTCAGCCGGAGTTATCATAGATGGAGATGTCTCCATTGAAGAAGACAAGCCCATCACCAAGAAAAGGATGGAGCAAACAAGAGAAGTTCCTCACGGCCCTCAAGAAGAACATGAGGAAGTTCATCATCAACAAATGCCTCAAGGAATGCACTTTCCTCCCAACAACTATTGGGAACAACTTAGTACCTCTTTGGAAGACTTGAGCCATAATGTTGAACAATTAAGGGTGGAACACTATGAACACGCCCTCACTCTCCAAGAAATAAGAGAGATCAAAGAGCAATGAGGGAGGAGCAACAAAGGCAAGGAAGGGACATAGAAGAGTTGAAGAACATCATTGGTCCTTCAAGAAGAAGACGCCACTAAAGGTGGATTCATTCCTTGTTCTTTATTTTCTTTCTGTTTTCGGTTTTTAAGTATTATGTTTATCTATGTTTTGTGTCTTTGTCTCATGATCATTAGTATGTAACCATGCCTTAAAGCTATGAATAAAATCCATTAGTCCTTCACTTATCTTAAAAGAAAAAAATGTTTTAATTCAAAAAGAACAAGAAGTACATAATTTTCGAAATTATTAGTGAATTTAAATTAATTATATTGATGTGGTTGCAATAATTTTTGTTTTCTGAATGAATGCTTGAACAGTGCATATTTTTGATCTTGTTGTTTATGAGTGTTAAAATTGTTGGTTCTTGAAAGAATGATGAACAAAGAGAAATGTTATTGATGATCTGAAAAACATCATGAAATTGATTCTTGAAGCAAGAAAAAGCAGTGAAAAAAAAATGGCGAAAATTTTAAAAGCAAGGATCCAAGGCTTTGAGCATTAATGGATAGGAGGGCCCAAGGAAATTAAAATCCAGGCCTAAGCGGCTAAATCAAGCTGTCCCTAACCATGTGCTTGTGTCATGAAGGTCCAAGTGAAAAGCTTGAGACTGAATGGTTAAAGTCGTGATCCAAAGCTAAAGAGTGTGCTTAAGAGCTCTAGACACCACTAACTGGGGACTTTAGCAAAGCTAAGTCACAATCTGAAAAGGTTCACCCAGTTATGTGTCTGTGGCATTTGTGTATCCGGTGGTAATACTGGAAGACAAAGTGCTTAGGGCCACAGCCAAGACTCATAAAGTAGCTGTGTTCAAGAATCAACATGCCTAACTAGGAAAGTCAATAACACTATCTGAAATTCTAAGTTCCTAGAGAAGCCAATCACTCTAAACTTCAAAGGAAAAAGTGAGATGCCAAAACTGTTCAGAAGCAAAAAGCTACAAGTCCCGCTCATCTAATTAAATTAATATTCATTGATATTTTGGACTTTATAGTATATTCTCTTCTTTTTATCCTATTTGATTTTCAGTTGCTTGGGGACAAGCAACAATTTAAGTTTGGTGTTGTGATGAGCGGATAATTTATACGCTTTTTGGCATTATTTTTATAGAGTTTTTAGTAAGTTTAAGCTACTTTTAGGGATGTTTTCATTAGTTTTTATGTTAAATTCACATTTCTGGACTTTACTATGAGTTTGTGTGTTTTTCTGTGATTTCAGGTAAATTCTGACTGAAATTGAGGGATTTGAGCAAAACTCTGAAGAAGGCTGACAAAAGGACTGCTGATGCTGTTGGATTCTGACCTCCCTGCACTCGAAATGGATTTTCTGGAGCTACAGAACTCCAATTGGCGCGCTCTCAACGGCGTTGGAAAGTAGACATCCAGGGCTTTCCAGCAATATATAATAGTCCATACTTTATTCGAAGAATGACGACGTAACTTGGCGTTAAACGCCAAGTTCATGCTGCTGTCTGGAGTTAAAACGCCAGAAAAACGTCATGATCCGGAGTTGAACGCCCAAAACACGTCATAACCTGGAGTTTGACGCCAAGAAATGCCTCTACTCGTGGATTGATCAAGCTCAGCCCAAACATACACCAAGTGGGCCCCAGAAGTGGATTTATGCATCAATTACTTACTCATGTAAACCCTAGTAGCTAGTCTAGTATATATAGGACATTTATCTATTGTATTAGACATCCTGGATTGTATTTTGAATCCTGTGATCACGTTAGAGAGGGGCTGGCCATTCGGCCGTGCCTGAACTCTTTGCTTATGTATTTTCATCGGTGGAGTTTCTGCACACCATAGATTAAGGGTGTGGAGCTCTGCTGTACCTCAAGTATTAATGAAATTCTATTATCTCTTATTCGGTCTCTATCTTATTCCTATTCCAAGATATTCATTCGTACCCAAGAACATGATGAATGTTATGAGTCAGATTACCCTCATCATCATTCTCACTTATGAACGCGCGTGATTGACAACCACTTCCGTTCTACATGCAACAGAGCTTGAATGTATATCTCTTAGATTCCCCAACAGAATCTTCGTGGTATAAGCTAGATAGATGGCGGCATTTATGAGGATCCGGAAAGTCTCACCTTGTCTGTGGTATTCCGAGTAGGATCCTGGGAATCCGGAAAGTCTAACCTTGTCTGTGGTATTCCAAGTAGGATTCCGGTAATGAATGACTGTGACGTGCTTCAAACTTTAACCTGCTGGGCGTTAGTGACAGACGCAAAAGAGGGATTCTATTCCAGTAGGAGCGGGAACCAACCGGTGATTAGCCGTACTGTGACAGAGTGCGTTAGCATTAGTTTTCACTGCGAGGATGGGATGTAGCCATCAGCCATGGGTGATGCCTCCAGACTGGTTAGCTGTGCGAGTGACAGCTGCACAGGGTATTTCCCCGAGAGGAAGAAAGTAGCCACAGTTGATGGTGAACCCCTATACAAAGCTTGCCATGGAAAGGAGTAAGAAGGATTGAGTAGAAGCAGTAGGAGAGCAGGCGTCCTTGGGCTCTACAGCATCTCCATCCGCTTATCTGAAATTCCCACCAATGAATTTACATAAGTATTCTATCCCTTTTATTATTCCTTTTTATTAATTATTCTAAAAAATCATAAACCAATTTAATCTGCCTAACTGAGATTTGCAAGGTGACCATAGCTTGTTTCATACCAACAATCTCTGTGGATTCGACCCTTACTCACGTAAGGTTTATTACTTGGACGACCCAGTACACTTGCTGGTTAGTTGAACGGAGTTGTGAGAATAAACAGTGCCTAAGAGTAAAAATATGCTAAAGCTCAAAAAGATAGAAATCACAATTTCGTCCACCAGCAACATACTTGAAATGTTGAATCAAATCATTAATTGATAGCAAGTATCTTTAAAAAAAGGAAAGAAATTAATTTTGAAAGCATATGATTGAAAAGATATGATTTGAAAAAGATTTGATTTTGAAAAACTTTGAAAACCTGAAAAAAAATTGCATTGAAAAACAGAATCTTCCCTCTTGTGCCATCCTGGCGTTAAACGCCCAGAATGGTGCACATTCTGGCGTTTAACGCCCAAAACTATACCCTTTTGGGCGTTAAACGCCCAACCAGGTACCCTGGCTGGCGTTTAAACGCCAGTCTGTCCTTCTTCACTGGGCGTTTTGAACGCCAAGCTTTTTCTGTGCAATTCCTCTGCTGTATGTTCTGAATCTTCAATTCTCTGTATTATTGACTTGAGAAGACACAAATTAAAAATATTTTTGGATTTTTAATAATAAGGAAAAATCAAAATGCAACAAGAATCAAATAACAATGCATGCAAGACACCAAACTTAGTAGTTTGTATACTACTGACACTAATGAGAATGCATATGAGACACACAAAACGCTCAAGTCAAGAGAATTCAAAGATTAGAGTAAGAAATCATCAAGAACAACTTGAAGATCCTTAAGACACATGAATGGATGCATATAATTGACACCAAACTTAAAATGAAACACTAGACTCAAAAATATTTTTGGATTTTATGATTTTGTAAATTTTTTGTGCTTTTTTTTTTGAAAATTAAGTGAAAAAAGGTATCAAAATTCTTAATGAGAATTCCAGGAATCATGCAATGTTAGTCTAAAGCTTCAGTCTAAAGAAATTAGACATGGCTAGCCAAGCTTCAGCAGAACATTGCATTCAAGAGCTAAATTGATGAAGATCAATCAGCTTTGGTGATGATAAGAACATCACCTTGAAACACTAGAATTCATTCTTAAGAACTCTGAAGAAAAAATACCTAATCTAAGCAACAAGATGAACCGTCAGTTGTCCATACTCGAACAATCCCCGGCAACGGCGCCAAAAACTTGGTATGCGAAATTGTGATCAATTCTTTTCACAACTCAAATAATCCCTAGTAATGGCCCCAAAAACTTGGTGCTCAATACCATGGCATAAACACAACTTCGCACAACTAACCAGCAAGTGTACTGGGTCGTCCAAGTAATAAACCTTACGCGAGTAAGGGTCGATCCCACAGAGATTGTTGGTACGAAGCAAGCTATGGTCACCTTGTAAATCTCAGTCAGGCAAACTCAAATGGGTACGGTGATAAACGCATAAAACATAAAGATAAAGATAGGGATACTTATGTAATTCATTGGTAGGAACTTCAGACAAGCGTATGAAGATGCCTTCCCTTCCGTCTCTCTGCTTTCCTACTGTCTTCATCCAATCCTTCTTACTCCTTTCCATGGCAAGCTTAAGCAAGGGTTTCACCGTTGTCAGTGGCTACCTCCCATCCTCTCAGTGGAAATGTTCAACGCACCCTGTCACGGCACGGCTATCCATCTGTCGGTTCTCGATCAGGCCGGAATAGAATCTAGTGATTCTTTTGCGTCTGTCACTAACGCCCCGCCCTCAGGAGTTTGAAGCACGTCACAGTCATTCAATCATTGAATCCTACTCAGAATACCACAGACAAGGTTAGACCTTCCGGATTCTCTTGAATGCCGCCATCAGTTCTAGCCTATACCACGAAGATTCTGGTTAAAGAATCCAAGAGATATCCACCCAATCTAAGGTAGAACGGAGGTGGTTGTCAGGCACACGTTCATAGGTGAGAATGACGATGAGTGTCACGGATCATCACATTCATCAAGTTGAAGAACAAGTGATATCTTAGAACAAGAACAAGCGGAATTGAATAGAAGAACAATAGTAATTGCATTAATACTCGAGGTACAGCAGAGCTCCACACCTTAATCTATGGTGTGTAGAAACTCCACCGTTGAAAATACATAAGAACAAGGTCTAGGCATGGCCGAATGGCCAGCCTCCCAATGATCTAAGATAGCATCAAAACAAAGATAACTACCCAGATGTCTCAATACAATAGTAAAAGGTCCTACTTATAGAAAACTAGTAGCCTAGGGTGTACAGAGATGAGTAAAAGACATAAAAATCCACTTCCGGTGCAGGGAGGTCAGAATCCAACAGCATCTGCAGTCCTTTTTGGTCTCTGAATCAGATTTTTGCTCAGGTCCCTCAATTTTAGCCAGAAAATACCTGAAATCACAGAAAAACACACAAACACATAGTAAAGCCCAGAAAAGTGAATTTTAACTAAAAACTAATAAAAATATACTAAAAACTAACTAGATCATACCAAAAACATACTAAAAACAATGCCAAAAAGCGTACAAATTATCCGCTCATCATTAACGCTTAACTTTACCATTGAATAATGAGTAGCCTGGTACTTAGATACAGATTTGACCATGGCATAAACTTTTGGACAATGGGAAAAAGCTGGTGGAGATATATCTTGAATTGTGTGACTAGTTAAAACAGGTGGTAAGTTGTCCGAGTTCTTATTCTCTACTAAACTATTATGTAACTCAGATGAGAATGATCAAACAAAGATATAGAAAAACCAAAATACTGAATGTGGTTATTAGTTGAATAATTGTAAAAATCTGGGTTTAACCCAGTAATTGAAAGAACTTCTTTGATTGGTTAGTGTTTGATTGATACGAGATAGGGTCAAAATGGTTCAGTAGTATCCTTAAAGCTAGAATCTAATTCAGAAGAAATATTGGGGTGAACAACATCAATATCCCTGAATATATTGTTTGGTAAAAAATGGTGAAAATTTGGAACTTCTAACGAACATGTTTAGGAAAAGAATTTATTTGGAGATTTCATGCAAGAATCAGAAATTGGAGAGTTTAACTTGGGTATAAGAAAATAATTATTTTGCTTAGCATCTTCACAATGGTCTATAACATCTTCAACAATAATAGTAGATTTTATGTCTAAAGGAAGCTTAACTAAGGAGAAACATGGCTAATTCTCCAACATGTTGTGGTCTCGTACTTCAAGGATAAGAAACTTGTCCATACCAACATAGCAAACCCTTAACCAACCACCTTCGCCCAGACCATATAGAGTAGTAAAACTATTGTAGCCGTTGACAATAATGGCAGTACAATGTCCCTTCTCAATGGCAACTTCAATCTCATTGCCACCAAAGTCAGAGAAGACTAACTCGTTGGATAGAAAATCCTTGTATCTCTTGAAGAAGATAGACAGTATTTCACTCATATCCTGTAATTAAAAGTGTATATCAATTAATGAGTATTTATTAACATGTAACAAAAAAGTAATAACTTACATGAAATAAGCATAATACGCAAAATGTATAAAAAATTAAAAACAAACTATGTCTGGGTTAATTTCCATGTAAAATTGTCATCCCTGTTCGTGAACATTTGAGGAAGACATTGGAACTAAAGGATGGGTATTTGGATAGTATGAAAATAAATTAGAAGAGTACCAAGGATAGAGAAATTCAGGAAAGGAAGTTCCATATATTCTGGAATATATATATATATATGTTATGAATAGGTAATTACTCATAGCAAATAATGAATATCTAATTTAAAAAAAATTGAAACAAAAAAATAGCTTTACACTAAGATTTTTATTGTATAGCAATCAAGTACTATGACAAATTTGGGAAAGAAAACTTGTCAGTGTAATGAATTATATTTGCATGAAACATGATGAATAATTTAATGAACATAAGCAACGACAAATGATTAGTCTGAAAATGTGAGTTGAAATGATAACATGTTATAAAAAGGCAAATCTGTTAGAAATAATAGTTGTCTCAATAAAAAGATTGAGTGAACTAAAATGTTTATAGAACAAACCGTGCGTGAGGATTGAAGGCATAAAAACATGGTGCATAATGAACATATTATATGATTAAGTACCTCACATAAGCCTTTTATAATAAATTGGATCATAAGGATATATGATTTTACAGAGTGATTTAATACTAAAGTACTATAAAAAAAAGTTTATGAAACAACATAACTACTAAGAAATCTAAAGTCAAGGTACAACCCAATTTGCACGCTACAAGAAAAAGGATTTTTAGCGATAAACTTTTAGCGGCAATAGTATTATTGCCGCAATTTCTCTTTTTAAAACTATCTTTTAGTGGTAATTATATATTTGCCATTAATATTATAGATTATAATGGCTATTTCAACTATTGCCACTAAAAAAGCCTAAAATTTAAAAAAAAGAAGAAACAAAACCTTTAAACCGTGAAACGCAAAAACATCTTTCCTTCACAGTGCCTCACCACTTTCCTCACACAACCACTCTATTAGTGCCTTATTTTCTCTGAGAAGTGAGAATTACACAACAATATTCTCCTTTTTCTTCTTCTCAATCTCGCTCTCGCTCTCACATCTCCATCATCCCATGTTCTTCATCGCTCAAATCTCTTCCCAGTTTTCATCTCAATCTTAATCGTGCTCTAAATCCTTTTCTCAGACAAGCTTGTGCTGATTTCAATTGAAATCTCAATCGTGCTCTAGTAATCAAGTATGAGTTCCTTAATTCTCTCTCAGTTCTTATTCTGGTTCTCCCAGTTTGTGTTCTATTGCATCCTTTTTCCATATCTCTTGTCAATTTTTAGTTTTATCTGAGTTAATTTTTCTCCCATATTGGATTCTGTTTTTCTTAGTTTTGATCCCTATGGCATGAACTTATTGCAGATTGAACTCATAATTCAGTGATTTAGAATCAAAATTTTGAGGGTTTTCTTCTCTCAATGATTCAGCAATGCGTTATCGGTTTCAAACTCTGGTAATTTGATTTATTTTTTTGGCGTTATCATTTTTCCCTTCGATTTTCCAATTTTTTTTTGGAATTCATCTCAGCCATGGTATCCGCCATCAGTGTTGAGCACATCGAGCTCATAAAGGCCCATCAGATCTTGTAATGTGCATCATTGTAATTATGCTTGTAACACCCTACCACACAGAGCTTTACACCTAGGATGTAAAACAGAGGTGGCGAGACGCTACGACCTCTAAAAGTAAAACTTTAATATATAATATAGTGAAAAAGGTTTATAACTAGGAGCCTTTGAAGAAAGGGATGAAGCAAAACCGTTAAATTAAAAAGCGTAACGCTCAGGAAGCGATAAAGCAGACGAAGCAAGATAGAACACGCTAAGGAGTTAATATACCAAGAGTTCCAAAATACATATAACAAAACTCAAGACTCGGCTTACGAAGATAAACCAGCCCGAGTGAATAAGTGTATATACATATACAGATATATATATAGGAAATCCCAAAAGAAAACCCAAAGTACAGAGATACAAAACCTAAGTCTCCAAAATCACCTCTATGAGGAATTAATACAGCATATATATAATAAGTGGAGATAATGAGTATCTAATAAAAACACAGATAACCAAAATAACCCAAAAGGTAAAGATCTTTGCAACATCAGAAGCTTCCAGCATGCTTCAGTGAGGTGTCGCTTGTCCTGCATCTAAAAATCACAAAACCCGCATGGGTGAGAACCGGAGGTTCTCAACATGGTAACAATGCCCACATATCTAACATATAATATCCTGGGAAAGCCGAAGGCAATTCTAGAACTTTCAACAGGTAAATAAAGCTTAAAACATGACTAAACCATAAAGATAAAATAGGCTACTAGCTAAGAGTCTTCAGAACTATCTAAAACTCCCCGTTCCAACTCCTCTGAACCTCCCAACCACCAGTGGAACCAAATGCAACAAACACAGTTATTACAAACAGAGAAATTACAAATAGGATTCAAGTATAGCAGATAATCAAGTAGCATTTAATTATGCAATCACTTAGGAAATCCAAACAAGACATATAGATGCATATGATGCATGCCTGTCCTAGTGGCTGATGAGTCTCATCTGTCGATCATAGAGCCAATCCGACAAGTCCTGGTAGCTAACCATTGGACGGTCCCTCTGTCGTGCATCCCTAACTCAAGAAATTCTCAATCATAAACATAATCATAGTCATAATCATAATCATAATCATACAACACCCACTCTTGGTGTTTATCACGGGGGTGAGCTCATCCGGACCTTTCACAGCGTTCGGCCACACTTACGACATAGTGTCAGCAGAGTATCGAGTCTCAACTTGGAGCACGTGGTGGCTAGTCACTGCTTTCACCCAGGGAAACTTGTGTCTCAGATAATCATTTCATATCCATCCATACACATTCCATAATCATTCCTTATGACCATATCATCGATCATCATAACCCGGGGCAAGTGGGACGAAACCATAACCCTTGCGTCCACCCGAGGAGCCTCTATACTAACCAACCTAGAGCAAGTGGGGTAAAACCACAACCCTTTCATCTACCCAGGAGGTACGTCCTCATACGCCCAGGAGAAACTAAGGAGGAGATCCTAACCTCCCACCATCTTGCTGGGGGCGATTTTACAATACCAGGAGGAACAAAGAAGGGGATCCTTACCTTCCACCATCTCTCTGGGGTCGCACTTTCGAGAAAGAGAATTCAAGATAAAACAATCATTCATCTTCACATTTTCATTTCCATCCATAAATTACAATTCATCATAGCCATCCGGCTTAAAATCACAATTCATACTCAGCCACAAACCATTATCACACACAGCCATTCGGCTCATATCACACACGGCCATTCGGCTCATATCATATACACAACACTCCACCATCCTTCTCAATAACTCATAACCTCATCATTAGTCATAACTTCTGATTATATCCCCTTTCTTCATCCATAAGTTACCTTCTTCCCTAGCTTCCTCTCAATCACTAGGCATTCTACATTAATTTAAGATTTAAGATATGCAATTAGGGGGTTATAAGTGTAAAATAACATCTCGAAAGGTTACAAGCTTGTTGGGAATATGAAAGACTTGAAAATAAAAACTTTAGAAAAGAACAGGGTCGTGTGCATACGCACAGGGATGTGCGTGCTCATGCTTAGAAGCATTTTTTCAGAAAGTGTGCGTGCGCACGGGCTTGTGCGTACGCACGGAAAGTTAAATTTCCAGGGTTGAGTGCGTGCACAAGGTGTGCTAGTGCCATCAACAGATTGACATTCTCGACATGTGCGTATGCACAGCTTGCAAGACTTCCTTGGCCATGTGTGCGCACAGGGCGTGCTAGCGCTCCCAATAGTGGCCCCATCCCCGCGCGTACGTGCGCACAAGGCTGTGCATACACACAGCTTCAAAAATCTACGGGGTGTGCGTGTGTACAGGGCTGTGCGTGCGCACAGGGATGTGCGTGCGCACACAACCCAGAAATCACAAATTCTGCAGAATTTATAGAATTCAGATTTTTGGCCCAAACTTCCAACGATCATAACTTCTTCCAAAAAATTTAGATTTCAACCAAATTTGAACCATTTTAAAGCTTGTGAAATTATCTTACATTTGATATAAAAATCATTAAATTCCGAAAACAATAGCTCAAGATATGATCCGTTGAATTTTATCAAAAATCCATTTTTACCAAAGCTCATAAACTCCCAATTTCCATATTCATGTACTTCCAAGTTCATCCCACAACACATCAACACTCTACTTCATAAATTTTAACTCAATAATCTACAATATACATCATCTAATACCAATCTTCCATTTTCATCAAACTTCACCACCAAGGTCTCTAATTCCACAATGATCAACATACAAGACCAATTATCCATATCAAACACAATTTCAACTTTAATTCAACCTTTATATATACCAAGTATCATCCTCATACAAAACTCACATACATCATCAATCAAGAACTTCAATCATACACTCCAAAAACCAATAATCACATAATCATACAACTATTCCAACAACCAATCAACCATCACCACAAATTCAATTCCTATCCTATGGGTCACTAGCCTAAGTTTTTACAACCACATTATATTTTAGATACAGGAAATCGAAACCATACCTTGGCCGATTCTCCGCTCAGCCCAAAATACTTCCAATTTCACTTTTCCTCAACTTTGAACATGCCAACACCCTTCAAGGTCATATTTCCAGATTGCAACTCCACTTCCAAGCTTCCCAATACTTCAATCAAGCTTTAATATTCATACATACATATCCTAATACACAAAACATACACCCACACATACCAACTCAATCATAAATCACAAAATCTTAAGTGTTTCACTTAGGGTTAGGGATCTTATCATACCCAAGAATCAAAGGGGTGAGATTAAGCTTTCTCTTCAAGCTAGTTAGATCCTATAACATCAAAGAGCTCAAAATCTCAACACTTTTACTCACAATTTTCGAAATCAAAGCTGGAGAAACTGAAATAAAAACGTGGGTTACCTTAGAAATAAGTTGTGGGCTTTGTAGAGCTCGACACCACGGTCACGTGGCTGTAAACGGTGCGGCGATCGGAGCTCCGGATCAAAAGTTATGTGGATTTGAAGATTAGATGAGGGTTTGGTGTTGTTGCATGTTCTTCCCCTTCCCATTCATGTTTCCAGCGTGTTTGGTGTTGTGGGGAAGAAGAGAGTGCTGAGGTCTCTTGTTTAATGGAGCTTAGCTGGGCCTTGGGCCCAATATAGGTCCGGTTGGTCCGCTTTGGCCCGTTCGGCCCAATTTTGGACCGATTTCTTTAAAATTTGTGTCAAAATTCTCGTTTTAATTTTTTCTATTATATTAAACCATAAAAATCACATTTTTAATTCTCTAAAATAAATTTTAATTTATGGGTTAATTATTTATTAAATAACCGGATTTCATAATGCCAAACATTGCCATGTTCTAATTATGTTAAAGAATCAATAAGCATTAAAGTTTCCACCCATTTTTATGTATTAATCCAACTCATGAATGTTATTTAGAACCCATTGTGTGCTTAATTTATAGTCAATTGATACTATTCTACTGAATGCTTGGCCCTACTATTTTTTTTCCAGGACCTAAGTGAGATGAACAATACAAATAGTTAATACTTTTGCAGTATTTCCTTACTTTACTCTGTTATACTGTAGAATAACAAGAAACAAGCTTCATCCTAGTCACACAGAAAATCTTTATCTCTTAGTATTGTTAAATCTTGAATTAGCTCCATCTTCGGTGTTTAAAGTTAGCAATAGCTGAATTACACTATGTTCGGTTGATTTAGACAAATTGAAATTTCCATCTGGTGCATGCAGTGCCTCTTTGGGTTGGTTTCTTAGGAGCCTAAGTGGTACAAGACAAACTTTACAAATTTTGCTTAGTTTGAGGCTCTGTCTATTTCTCTATTTGTTCAATACCTTTCAAATATGAAAGCTGATGCTGTTCAATTTAGTTTGAAAGAAAATGGCCAAGAAAATGTGATAATAGTTCTTCACTTAGTATTGGCATCTACTTATACATTTATTGTTTCTCTATTTTTTGTTTCTTTTATTCACATATTGTATTTTGAATTTGTCTTGATTCTGCCTTCTATCAACTTATTCCTAGCTCAAATTCACCTAGTCCTCCTCCATTTTGGCTGTTAACTTCCTAAGTTCCTTTGTTTGAAAAGTAGTAGTTATTATCCTAGTTTAGTGTTAAATTACTTGTGAAGTCTTTTATTTTTTGAGATTTTTATTGAGTCCCCCAGATGAGTTATTTTATTATAACACCT
This sequence comes from Arachis hypogaea, assembly GCF_003086295.3. NCBI lineage: Eukaryota > Viridiplantae > Streptophyta > Magnoliopsida > Fabales > Fabaceae > Arachis > Arachis hypogaea. Next base: position 37,095,641 of record NC_092038.1, read on the forward strand.
GCACTTGCATATAAAATATAGTTTTGTTCGAAACAATCAATCTTTATAATTTTCTATATATACTATTAGCTTTTGAGATAGAATAAATAACTTCCTTTGGTCTCTCCTTTTTTTTTCTAATTTCATCTTTATATTCAATTTCAAAAACATAAATTTTAATCACATTAAATCAGTTTAAAATATAATTTATCATGTAAAATATAACAAATAAACAACAAAGAGATGTGTGGTACTATTAAGTAATACATTTTTGTAGCCATAGAAATTTGGAGAAGGAAGAGTTACATGCATACCATGATATTCCATTTTCTTTTATACGTAATAAATGTTAAGAGGTACAAGCATGGAACATAGAGGAGCATGAGGTTTGAAGTGAATAGATTCAAAATGCATCACAAACAAACAGAGAAGGTAAGATAAGTGCATCTACATATCAAACAATCTTTTCCTCTATTTGTTTTCAAATAAATAAGGAAGCCTCTTTTGTTGCATAAGCAATAGAGTTAAAGATAGCATATGTTTTTCCATCTTTAAATATTCATTTGAATGTAATTATTTTTCAAAAATAATTTTCTGTCTTCTCTTTTGACATTTGTATTTTCATCTAGTATTAGCAGGCTTATATGTTCTTCCTTGAAAAGTAAGCACCAGCTTTTGGAAATTCTTGATTTTTTGGAAGCCAGTTTCAACAGCAGCAACTTTGAAATCCTCTCTGTTGCCTGACATGAGCGGAAATTGGCAGATTAAGAATTATTTAGAAAAATGGCGTTGCGAGTACAGTTCTTAATCAGCAAAAATCCACTCATCAATTTAGAAAAGAGTTGTCACAAATTTTAGAAATAAAATACTGGGAGTATGAGTCCCAGGTCGTCTCCCAACGAGTTGCAGGAAAATGTGCTATTTTATCAATCAGAGATTTTCCAAATGGGTTTTTGAGTTTGATGAACAGAAAATTAAATTAGAGAATTTATATGATTTAAATAAATCTTAACCGGGAGAAGATTAATTGGAAGTTCTATCCTTATTGGAATTTTGTCAAGATCAATTAATAATTAGTCATTGTTTTCATTTAGTTAACCCTCAATGAATGAAGGAAAGTCAAATTAAAAGTCAACTTCTATTCACAAGTCCTAATTCTCTCCCTTGGGAAGGATTAGAGTTAGTGACTAACAAGCCAACCAACAATGAACCAATTACAATTGAACTCTTGAGTATTCCAACTCAAGGTTATCCTTTTAATCAACTCCCAATAAAGTTGGGGAACTACTCCATCATCATAAATGTAGACTTCACAAAATCAATGGGGAAAATAAAAAGAGACATAATAAACAATAATGAAAGAGATTAATTAAAAGTAAAAATAGTTTTGTATTAATAAACTCTGAAAATAATCCAATATCAACTCTGGACAAATTAAGAATATGGAAGAGTAAATGAAAAGTAAATAACAAACTATAATGACCAGTTCCGGAGGTAGACTCTTCTCAAAAGCCAAAGCCAAAAAATCTTCAAATCCTAAATTATGAATGTCAAAAGAGAAAACCTAGGGGATGAGTAAAATCATATCTAAAAACTATAAATTATGTCGAATGAATTGTTCTCCTTGTCTCTGCATGTTCCCTGGCTCTAATCTGTGTTTCTGGGCCGAAAACTGGGTTGAAATGCGGCCCAGAATCTATGCCAGCGACTTCTGTAATTTTGCAGATCGCGCACGTCATGCGACCGCGTCGTCCACGCGTTCGCATCACTCAGCATTTCCTGTGCCATGCGTGCGCGTCGTCTACGCATTCGCGTCACTCGTGCAGCTTCCAATCCACGCGGTCGCGTCAGGTATGCAAACGCGTCACTATGATTTCTTCCATTTTGTGCGGTCGCATGAGCCATGCACCCGCGTCACTTCTCGCTGGTCATCTCCTTAATTCCTTGTGTTCCTTCCATTTTTGCAAGCTTCCTCTCCATTCCTTACGCCATTCCTGCCCTATGATGCCTGAAACACTTAACACATAGATCACGGCATCGAATGGTACAAAGGAAAATAAAAATATATAATTAAAACGTCTTTAGGAAGCAAGTTTTCAATCATGGAACATTTTCAGGAAGGAATTGTAAATACATGCAAATTATATGAATAAGTGGGTGAAGACTTGATAAAACCACTCAATTAAACACAATATAAATCATAAAATAATGGTTTATCAACCTCCCCACACTTAAACATTAGCATGTCCTCATGCTTAGTTGAAGAAGATAAATCTAAATGAATAGGGACATGTGAGACTCATGCAATGCAATGTAACCTATATACACATGAATGCAACTATATGATTTTGTCTATATGATTAAAAATAGATAAGTTCTCTAAGACAAAACATGGGGTAGACTCCACTAATTCAAATCATACAGTAAGAGCAGGTAAATTTGTAAGAAGATAGCTCGTGAAAGCAGGGAACACAGGATTGAGCATTGAACCCTTACTATTGGTGCGTGTGCACTCTAATCTTCTCTAGTATATGGGGTAATCACTCTATCCTTCTCTAATCATGCTTTCAAAAATTTTGTTTTTCACCTAACCAATCAACAATTTTAAAGTGCCAATGCAAACATCATAAGGTCTTTTCGCGGTTGTAATGGGGCTAAGGTAAGGGTAAAAGTCTACATATGGCTAAGTGAGCTTATACATTGAATCTTTAATTAACTCGAGCTTTCACCTAACATACATATAATCTTATATAATTTCAACATTCATACCTAGCTACCCAAAATTTCTTTTCTTTTTTTTTTTACATTCCATACTCATGCATCAACCTTTATTTTAATTCTATCACATGTGCATTGATTATTGAACTCTGACTTATCATTGGGGTGATTTTGTCCCCTTATTTACTAAAATAAATATTTTTTTGCTTATCAATGCACATAGATTTGTAATCATTCTTTTATGGTTTCACATGAATAGGTACCCACATTCCCTTTATTTTATCATGACATATTCCCTTATTACCCTTTATTCCCGTGATTTTCCCATACTCAATTAACATACAAATTCTATCTTAAGCTAACCAAAGATTCAATTAGGATTTTCAATTGTTTTTCTACTTAAGGCTAGTAATGTGGTAAAATATAGAACAAATGGGATTAAAAACAGCTCAAAGTGTTTAACAAAGGTAATTAAAAGGGTAGGCTTATTTGGGATACGTGAGCTAAACAAACAATGGCCTCAATCATATGCATGCACATAACACATTAACATTGGACATATAGGATAAAACAAAATTCAGATTACAATCATAGAGGGGTAAATACACAGGAAAGAAAATGTTTATGGTTAAATAGTGTAACCATGTATTAAGGCTCAAAGTTTCACTGGTTGTGTGTTCTTTAGCTCAAAAATCCTGTTCCAATTTCAACTTCAAACAAATTTAACATAAATATTTTGATTTAAATTAGTGAAATTTTTTTAAAAAAAATATGGTCTTAAAAGAAACTTATTATCTTTTCAATCAGGTAGAACATGCATGCAATTAACCTACTACTATGCAATCTATTCTATTCTAAAGAAAAAAGAATTGGTGTTAGGGCAAAGAATTACCTCCGGAAGTCAGGTACTGACCGACCTCCCCACACTTAAGACTTTGCACCATCCTCAGTGCCATCTGTCAGGAACAAGGGTAGGCTGGTGGCAGTATCTCCACAGTCGGGACCATCATGGCTCCTTGTGCTGGTAAAGGAAGTGGAGTCTGGAGTGCCTGGGTCCTCGTTAAGTCTGTGGTTGCCTGTGAGTAGCTCTTTGAGATATTTGAATCAGCGGTGGTTGCAGTGCTCTCGTAGCTTCACTTTCTGGTCTTGCCGGTCCAACCTCTCCAGTATTTGATGCAGCAGCTAACTAGTAGAAAATGGAATGTCTGCAGTATATTTTGTGGACTGGCTGGTCGTAGCCGGTGGTGGCTTGAGATATCTCCCGTTAGGGACGTATTGATCATCCCGTGGAAGTATGGCTTTGGTGTCCCCAGCTCTGTAGGAGACTCCAGCTGCTGAGACAAGATCTGAGACTAAGGCGGGGAAAGGTAGGTTGCCCGTAATTTGCACGTGTCCCATAGCATTTCGGATGTGTCTTGGTAGATTTAGAGGCTGGTCTGTGAGGATGCACCATAGTAGAACGGCCATGTCTGCAGTGAAGGAGGACTCATGAGTGCTCGAAAAGACGTAATGGGACAGAATCTATGGCCATACGTGAGCCTCTAAGGTGAGTGCGGAAGCTAATATTCCCTTAGGATGGGAACGATGGTATCCAAATATCCATCTACTGCCAGGTTATGCGATAACTCTGAGAACAGCGTCCCAGTCAAATTTGTACGTCTGGCGCTTGAGTGCGGCTTCTTTGAATGCGTCCAGTCCTTCTGGAGCAGGGGGAAGATCTAAGGCTCACTGAATGGCCTCTTTTGTAATGGGAACTTGCTTCTGACGGGCATAAATAGACTGCAGGGTCGGCAGGAGAAAATTGGAGTAGAACTCAACTACCCATGAAAGATTAACCTGCCGTGGCTATCTCTGTAGGAATTCCCAGTGTCTTTGTGCGAGTCGTGGCTCAACAAATTCGACAATACGAGGCAGAAGGATAAGAAGGTATTCGTTGTTGTAATTTTGAGCTGCCAGAATGGGGAACATCTATTCACAGTAGCGATTGGAAAATCGGACAGTGTCCTTTGCTGGGAAAGCTTTCTACTTTTCATCGACCTTTATAATCCTTTTAATTCTTTTTGTTAAGGGCTTAACTGTAGTTGAAGATGGCTTTGCCACTAATGCTCTTTTTGTTCCTTTCCTTGCTGTGGATTTGGGAGTAGCTTTCTCCTTGCCTTTCTTGGTGGCCATCCTGAAAGGGAACGAGTAAAGACATGAACATTTCAAGGGTTATAGCAAGGAAAAGAATGGAAAAGGTGATAATCAATGCACCGGAAGAAATAATGATGTTAACACATGGTCATTACTACATGTGAAAAATCAACAACAGAAATATAGCAAGTGCATGTGAGGACAGTTAAATGCAAGGTGTTTATTGGCATGCCGGCAAGGGCATGAGTAGCATAGATCAAGCATTCAATGTCCAAGTTAGATTACCAAGTCTTCCAAACTAACAATATGCTTGTAATAACAATTATATAAAAATTAATAAAATAGAAAAAGGGTTTTGTGAAAAGCAAGCATTTAGAGTAGTAGATTAAAAAATCTAAAAATAGTGCACAATGCCATATGGGCGTTTTCACAAACACATAGCATGCATGTTAAATAAGGTATGAAAAATATTAACTTGAACATGTGAGTAACCCTATAAAAATAATATATAACTGTTAAACAAGTCCTAAACAATCCACAAGCAACATATAAAAATAATGACCCAAATAAATCTCCGACACCAATAGGAGGAAGAAGAAAGAAAAAGAAAACATGGATAAGGAAAGTAGAAGAGAAAGAAAAAGAAAACATGAAAATAAGAAGAAGAATGAAAAAGTAGGGAGGGAAGAAGAGAAGAAAAACCTTGATAATGGTGGTGAGAAAGAGGGAGGAGAAGGGAGGAAGAAGGGAGAAGGAAGAAGGAAGAAAAATTAAGATTGGGGTAAGAGAAGATAAGATAATCTGGCATATTTGAATGAGTTGGGCGGCACAAGCGGCGCGGACACATGAGTTACGCAGTCGCGCGGACAGCCCTTGAATAAGGTGACGCAGACACATCAGTCACTGGTGGGCGAAATCGTGATTCATTCTTTTCACTTCAACAATCCAAGGTAATGGCTCCAAAGACTTGGTGCACAGAACCATGGTCCAAAATTAACTTCACAGTCTCGCTCAACTAACCAGCAAGTGCACTGGGTCGTCCAAGTAATACCTTACGTGAGTAAGGGTCGATCCCACGGAGATTGTTGGTATGAAGCAAGCTATGGTCATATTGTAAATCCCAGTCAGGAGGATAAAATTATGGAATTTAGAAAATCAAATATGATTAATAAAAATAAACAGAAAATAAAATGGATAGAGATACTTATGTAAATCAATAGTGGAAATTTCAGATAGGCGTATGGAGATGTTGTGCTCCTCTTGAATCTCTACTTTCTTATTACATTCATCCAATCCTTCTTACTCCTTTCCATGGCAAGCTGTATGTAGGGCATCACTGTTGTCAATGGCTACATCCCATCCTCTCAGTGAAAACGTTCCTATGCTCTATCACAGCACGGCTAATCATCTGTCGGTTCTCAATCAGGTTGGAATAGAATCCCTTGATTCTTTTGCGTTTGTCATCACGCCCAGCCTTTAGGAGTTTGAAGCTCGTCACAGTCATTCAATCCCAGAATCCTACTCGGAATACCACAGACAAGGTTTAGACTTTCCGGATCCTCATGAATGCCGCCATCTATCTAGCTTATACCACGAAGATTCTGTTGAGGAATCTAAGAGATATTCGCCCGGCCAAGAGTAGAACGGAAGTGGTTGTCAGTCACGCGCGTTCATAGGTGAGAATGATGATGAGTGTCACGGATCATCACATTCATCAAAGTTAAGTGCAACGTATATCTTGGAATAATAATAAAAGAGAATTGAATAGAAAGTAATAGTAATTGTATTGAAACTTGAGGTACAGCAGAGCTCCACACCCTTAATCTATGGTGTGCAGAAACTCCACCGTTGAAAATACATAAGTGAAAGAGGTTCAGGCATGGCCAAATGGCCAGCCCCCAAAATGTGGTCACTGGATCAAAATACAATCCAGGATCAAAAACCAAGATCATAATATGATAGTAAAGAGTTCTATTTATAATAAACTAGCTACTAGGGTTTACTGAAGTAAGTAATTGATGCATAAATCCACTTCCGGGGCCCACTTGGTGTATGTTTGGGCTGAGCTTGATCTATCCACGAGCTAAGGATTTTCTTGGAGTTGAACTCCAAGTTATAACGTGTTTTGGGCGTTCAACTCCGGATCATGACGTGTTTCTGGCGTTTAACTCCAGACAACAGCATGTACTTGGCGTTCAATGCCAAGTTACGTCGTCAATTTCCGAATAAAAGTATGGACTATTATATATTGCTGGAAAGCTCTGGATGTCTACTTTCCAAAGTCGTTGAGAGCGCGCCATTTGGAGTTTTGTAGCTCCAGAAAATCCATTTCGAGTGTAGGGAGGTCAGATTCCAACAGCATCAGCAGTCCTTTTGTCAGCCTTTTTCAGAGTTTTGCTCAAGTCCCTCAATTTCAGCCAGAAATTACCTGAAATCATAGAAAAACACACAAACTCATAGTAAAGTTCAGAAATGTGAATTTAACATAAAAACTAATGAAAACATCCCTAAAAGTAGCTTGAATTTACTAAAAACTACCTAAAAATAATGCCAAAAAGCGTATAAATTATCCGCTCATCAGTCACGCAGACGCGTGACATGATTTGCGCTAGTGGCACGAGGGCAGCTTTGCGCTTGCACAACTCTCTGTGTGAAACATGTTTCGCCAAATTTTAGGGTGACACGGTCGCGTGGTTGACGCGATCGTGTGGATGGCCAACTTATGAAACCGGCGCGGACGCGTAGGGCACACGTTCGCGCGGCAGGGCTTGTGTGACTAGCACAGGTGCAGCCCAACTCCAGCGCAACTCACTGCCATACACCCTTTTACGTTGAATTACAGAGCCACGCGTTCGCGTGGATGATGCGGACGCGTGGGGAGGCCATTTTACAAATGACGCGGTTGCGTCAACCACGCAATTGCGTGGGTTAAATGGTGCAAGGGGCACGCCTCCAGCCACACTTCTGCGTAACTCTCTGTTTCTTTTCTTCAATGTTGCGAAGGCACTATGACGCGACCGCGTCAACGACGCTGGCGCGTCGCATGCCTTAATCCCTTTTTTTATATATGCAATATGCAATATGCGGATGAGATGCAAAATATAGGCATTAGTACTGAGAAGAGTTATTGACAAAGGAAATTAAGGAAAGGGGAAGGAACGATCATACCATGGTGGGTTATCTCCCACCCAGCACTTGCTTTAACGTCCTTAAGTTGGACGCTCCAATAGCTCAGTCGTCCGCTGTGGGTGGATCTTCCAAGAGGAAGATCTCAAGTTCCTAGTTTCTCGCCATCTTTTCTCCATGGATTAACTTCAAGCGATGTCCATTGACTTTAATAAGCTCAGAGCTTGAAGGATGCTTAAGTGAAAGACTCCGTATGGTTCCACCCTCTCTACTCGATAGGGGCCATCCCATCTGGATCTTAGCTTGCCTGGCATGAGCCGCATTCTGGAGTTGTAAAGGAGGACTAAGCCCCCAGGTTGGAATTCTCTTCTCTTGATGTTCTTGTCATGCACAGCCTTCACTTTTTCTTTATACAGCCTAGAGTTTTCATAAGCTTCTAAGCGAAGGTTCTCTAATTCTTGCAGTTGCAACTTCCGTTCAGCTCTAGCTCTCTCATAGTCCATGTTGCATTTCTTTACCGCCCAGAAGGCCTTGTGTTCTAACTCAACTGGGAGATGACAGACCTTTCCATAAACCAAACGGAAAGGACTCATCCCAATCGGTGTCTTGTATGCTGTCCAATATGCCCAAAGCGCATCTTGGAGCCTGGTGCTCCAGTCCTTTCTATGAGGCTTGACTATCTTTTGCAGTATGTACTTTATCTCTCTGTTAGACACCTCTACTTGCCCATTAGTTTGGGGGTGATAGGCTGTTGATACTTTATGAATTATCCCATGCCTCTTTAGTAAACCTGTTAGTCTCCTGTTACAAAAGTGAGTGCCTTGATTGCTCACAATTGCTCGTGGTGATCCAAAGCGACAAATAATATGGTTTCTAACAAAGGAAACAACAATGTTAGCATCATCAGTACGAGTAGGAATTGCTTCCACCTATTTAGAAACATAATCTACAACTAACAGTATATAAAGGTGGTCATTAGAATTTGGAAATGGACCCATGAAGTCAATGCCCCAAACATAAAAAATTTCACAGAAAAGCATAATTTGTTGAGGCATTTCATCCCTCTGGGATATATTACCAAATCTTTGGCACGGAGGACAAGATTTACAAAGGTCAGCAGCATCTTTAAAAAGAGTAGGCCACCAGAATCCACAATCTAAAACTTTTCTAGCAGTTCGTTGAGGGCCAAAATGTCCTCCACTCTCAGATGAGTGGCAGGCCTCTAAAATGGACTGGAATTCTGATTGAGGTACACACCGTCTAATTACCTGGTCAGCACCACACCGCCATAGATATGGGTCATCCCATATATAGTATTTGGACTCGCTTTTCATCTTGTCTCTCTGATGCTTAGTAAAATCAAGAGGAAAAGTGTGGCTAACTAGATAATTAGCTACAGGTGCATACCAAGGAACTACATCAGATATTTCCTGTAAGCTATTAAACGGGAAATTATCATTGATAGGAATAGAGTCATCTTTAATGTGCTCAAGGTGACTCAAGTGGTCAGCCACCAAATTTTGGTTATCACTCCTATCTTTAATTTCCAGATCAAATTCTTGCAGCAGTAGCATCCAACGTATTAGCCTTGGTTTAGACTCCTTTTTAGCTAACAAATATTTTAGAGCTGTATGGTCTGAGTACACTACTAACTTAGTACCAAGTAAATAAGCTCGGAATTTATCCAGAGCGAAAACAATAGCTAGAAGTTCTTTTTCAGTAGTAGTGTAATTAGATTGAGCAGCATCTAAAGTCTTAGATGCATAAGCAATTACAAAATGGTTGTTACCTTCATGTTGAGCTAGTGTTGCTCCTACTGCATGATTGGAGGCGTCACACGTGATTTCAAATGGTTGGCTCCAGTCTGGTCCCCTCATAATCAGAGCTTGAGTTAGGGCGGTCTTCAGCTTATCAAACGCTTGTTGCAATCCTCACTAAACTCAAACTCAATGTCTTTCTGTAGTAGTCTGGATAAGGGTAGTGCTACCTTACTGAAGTCCTTAATGAATCTCCTGTAAAAACCTGCATTGCCAAGGAACGAACGGACTTTCCTCACAGAGGAGGGATAAGGTAAACTAGAAATAACATCCACCTTTGCTGAGTCTACAGATATACCAGTATCAGAAATAACATGTCCTAGAACAATGCCTTGTTTTACCATAAAATGACACTTTTCAAAATTTCAAACAAGGTTTGAACTAACACATCTGTCCAATACTCTAGATAACTATCCAAGCAAAGGCTAAATGAATCACCATATACGCTAAAGTCATCCATAAAAACTTCCATATAGCTCTCAATGAGATCAGAGAAAAGACTCATCATACACCTTTGGAAAGTAGCTGGTGCATTGCATAAGCCAAAGGGCATTCTTTTATAAGCATAAGTCCCAAAAGGACATGTAAAAGTAGTCTTTTCCTGATCTTCAGGAGCTATATGGATTTGAAAATAACCTGTATAACCATCTAGAAAGCAGTAGTGAGATTTATCTAACAGGCGATCAAGCATTTGATCAATGAATGGAAAGGGATAATGATCCTTGCAAGTGGCTTGGTTGAGACGCCTGTAGTCAATGCAAACTCTCCATGCGTTCTGCACTCTAGTTGTCAGAAGGTCTCCTTGCTCATTCCTTATTGTTGTGACTCCAGACTTCTTGGGCACCACTTGTACTGGACTGACCCATTCGCTATCTGAAATGGGGTAAATGATATCTGCTTCAAGCAGTCTGGTTACTTCCTTCTTGACAACTTCTAAGATGGTGGGATTCAATCTTCTCTGAGATTGACGGACAGGCTTTGCTCCTTCTTCTAAGAATATTTTATGTTCACAAACTTGAGGGCTGATGCCTACTATATCCGCCAAGCTCCATCCAATTGCTTTCTTCTACGTCCTCAATACACTAAGCATTTGTTCTTCTTGTTGGGAAGTGAGCTCCCTTGCAATGATAGCTGGAAACTTCTACTTGTCCTCAAGGTATGCATACTTGAGGTGTAGAGGAAGGGGCTTTAGTTCCATTTTCTGCTCATGGTTTGGTTCTGGATTATCTGGGGCTGGTGAAAATGGTGATGAATCTTCAGTATGTTTAGAAGGTATTCCCACACTTGGATCGTGATCCATGTGGTTCTCTTCCATGTCTTTCTGGTGAGTTGCTGCTATGATTTCATCAATGATGTAACATTGGAATATGGAGTGATCTTCTGGGGGGTGCTTCATAGCTTCATTCAGATTGAAGCTCACTATTCTGCCATCTACCTCAAAGGAATAGGTTCCCAAAAAGGCATCCAGCTTGAATTTCGAAGTCTTCAAAAACGGTCTCCCAAGCAAGATTAACGAAAGTCTCCCTGAGTCATTTTGGGGCATCTTCAGGATATAGAAGTCAATGGGAAATATGAGCCCCTTAATGCTCACTAATACATCTTCAGCAATTCCAACCACTGTGATAATGCTTTTATCTGCTAACACAAAACGAGCTGCCGACCTTTTTAAGGGAGGGAGCCTTAAAGCATTATATATAGACAAGGGCATAATACTCATGCATGCTCCTAAATCACATATACAGTCAGAGAATATCATACCTCCAATGGTACAGTTAACCATGCATGGGCCTGGGTCACTGCATTTTTCAGGTATATTTCCCATTAAAGCATATATAGAACTACCTAAAGGAATAGTTTCTAATTCATTAATTTTATCTTTATGTATGCACAATTCTTTTAGAAACTTTGCGTATTTAGGTACTTGCTGAATAACATCAAAAAGGGAAACAGTTACCTCAACCTTTTTGAAGATCTCTACTATTTTGGGATCAAGTTTCATCTGCTTTCTGGGCTTCTTAGCAAGGTGTGGAAATGGAATAGAAGTGGCGTCTTTTACAGCTTCAGCTTGCTGGGGTTCTACATTCCTTGGTTGGGCTACTTCTGCTTCAGCCATGCCTTGTGCTCCATCTTCTTCTTCAACATCCTCTACCTCAACTGTGTCTGCAGCTGGGGCGTGTTCTGGCGGGCTTGGTTCCTCAGAATTCCTCTCTTGCAATGTAGTTCCAGACCTCAGGGTAATGACATTGATGCCACTCTTGGGGTTGGGTAATGGTTGAGAGGGGAGTCCACCAGAGCTCGAAGACTAGTTGTTAGAGTTATTCAGTGATCCAATCTGTGAGACAAGGGCTTGCAAGGTAGAGTTCAGACCATTTAGAGTAGAAGTAAGGTTATTTTCTATGGCCTGTTATCTCCGATCAATAGATTGTAGTAACTCATCATTAGAAGATGAAGAGGGATAAGTGATCTGAGGGGTCTGTTGAGATGCTTGAGGCTGCCTTAGATGAGGTGCTCTGTAGGCTTGATTCTGATTCTGCTGCCTGAAGTTGTTATTATTATTCCACCTCTAGTTTCCATTGTTATCTCTGCCTCCTCTGTTATGATTGTCCCTTAAACCCTGGTTAGAATTATCTCTCCAACCTTGGTTGGAGTTATCCTGCCATCCATGGTTATAGCTGCCACCTTGATTGTACCCTTGATTGGGGCGGTCATAGAAGTTATGAGTGGCTGCTAAAATGTTGTCTTCCTGTTGGAGTTACAGATATGCATCAGTATAATGACTGTAATCGGCACAGATCCCGCATACTCTTTGTGGAACCAACTATTGGCTTTGCTGTGGCGGAGAAGGCTGAGCTTGCTGTTGACTCAATTGCATCTGCTTCAGTAAGTTGGTCATTTTGCATATGCTCTGGGTTAGAGCAGTAGTTTCTTTGCCATAGGATACCTCTGCAACAGCTCTTGACTGACTTTTTTTCTGCCTGTGATTCCTAGTAGATTCAGCTAAGTCGCTGATCAATTTCCATGCCTCATCAACAGTCTTGTACTTTTTCATAGACCCATTGCTAGAACCTTCCAATATGGTCTTATCTTGGGATTTCATGCCCTGTGTAAAGTAGCCGAACAACACTATCTTGTCAATCATATGGTGGGGACATGCTTTGATGAGCGGATAATTTATATGCTTTTTGGCATTGTTTTTAGGTAGTTTTTAGTAGGATCTAGCTACTTTTTGGGATGTTTTTATTAGTTTTTATGCAAAATTTACATTTCTGGACTTTACTATGAGTTTGTGTGTTTTTCTATGATTTTAGGTATTTTCTGGCTGAAATTGAGGGACTTGAGCAAAAATCTGATAGAATGCTGACAAAGGATGCTGATACTGTTGGATTCTGACCTCCCTGCACTCGAAATAGATTTTCTAGAGCTATAGAACTTCAAATGGTGTGCTTTCAACTGCGTTGGAAAGTAGACATCCAGGGCTTTCCAACAATATATAATAGTTCATACTTTATTCGAGTTTAGATGACGCAAACTGGCATTCAACGCCAGTTCCATGCTACATTCTGGAGTAAAACGCCAGAAACACGTCACAAACCAGATTTAAAATGCCAAAAACACGTTACAACTTGGTGTTTAACTCCAAGAGAAGCCTCTGCACACGTAAATCTCAAGATCATCCCAAGCACACACCAAAGTGGGCCCCAGAAGTGGATTTCTGCACTTAGACTTATTTCTGTAAACCCTAGTAGCTAGTTTAGTATAAATAGAACTTTTAATTATTGTACTAGCGTCTGGTCTTTTGATTGATCTTTAGTCAGTGTATGTGATTTTAGACCTTCAGGGGGCTGGCCATTCGGCCATGCCTGGACCATCACTTATATATTTTCAACGGTGGAGTTTCTACACACCATAGATTAAGGGTGTGGAGCTGGTGTACCTCGAGTTTTAATGCAATTACTACTATTTTCTATTCAATTCAGCTTATTCTTGTTCTAAGATAATCGCTGCACTTCAACCTGATGGATGTGATGATCTGTGACACTCATCATCATCCATCCTAATGAACGCGTGCCTAACAACCACTTCTGTTTTACCTTAGACCGAGCGTGTATCTCTTGGATTCCTTAATCAAAGTCTTCGTGGTATAAGCTAGAATTATTGGCGGCCATTCTTGAGAATCAGCAAAGTCTAAACCTTGTCTGTGGTATTCCGAGTAGGATTCAGGGATTGAATGACTGTGACGAGCTTCAAACTCGCGATTGTTGGGCGTAGTGACAGACGTAAAAGAATCAATGGATTCTATTCTGACATGATCGAGAATCGACAGATGATTAGCCGTGCTGTGACAAGAGCATTTGGACCATTTTCACTAAGAGGATGGGAAGTAGCCATTGACAACGGTGATGCCCTACATATAGCTTTCCATAGAAAGGAGTAAGAATGATTGGATGAAAGCAGTAGGAAAGCAGAGATTCAGAAGGAACACAGCATCTTCATGCGCTTATCTGAAATTCCCACTAATGATTTACATAAGTATCTCTATCTTTATTTTATGCTTTATTTATCTTTATATTCGAAAACCATTACAACCATTTGAATTCGCCTAACTGAGATTTACAAGATGACCATAGCTTGCTTCATACCAATAATCTCTGTGGGATCAACCCTTACTCACGTAAGGTTTATTACTTGGACGACCCAGTGCACTTGCTGGTTAGTTGTGCGAAGTTGTGAAGAATGTGAGTGAACCATAGTAGTGTGCATCAAGTCTTTGGAGCCATTACTAATAATTGTTCGAGTTATAAAAAGTGTAAATCACAGTTTTGCCTATCAAGTTTTTGGCACCGTTGCGGAAGATTGTTCGAGTATGGACAACTGACTGTTCATCTTGTTGCTCAGATTAGGTAATTTTCTTTTCAAAAAGTTTTCAAAAATCTTTCAAAAAATTTTTCTTTGTTTTCGTTTTTCCAAAAAGTAATTTTCGAAAAAACCAAAAAAATTATAAAATCATAAAATCAAAAAAAAAAAATTTTGTGTTTCTTGTTTGAGTCTAGTGTCAATTTTTTACTTTGGTGTCAATTGCATGTTTTCTTTTTAAAAAAATTATGCATTTTTCGAAAATTTCATGCATGGTGTTCTTCATGATCTTCAAGTTGTTCTTGACAAGTCCTCTTGTTTGATCTTTATGTTTTCTTGTTTTGTGTCTTTTGTTGTTTTTCATATGCATTTTTGCATTCATAGTGTCTAAGCATTAAATATTTCTAAGTTTGATTTCTTGCATGTTTTTCTTTTCTTGAAAATTTTCAAAAATAAGTCTTGATGTTCATCTTGATCTTCAAAGTGTTCTTGGTGTTCATCTTGATATTTATAGTGTTCTTGCATGCATCATGTATTTTGATCCAAAATTTTCATGTTTTGGGTCATTTTTGTGTTTTTCTCTCTCATCATTAACAATTCAAAAATAAAAAAAATATATCTTTTCCTTATTTCTCTCAAAAATTTGAAATCTTTGGGTTGACTTAGTCAAAATTTTTTAAATTAGTTGTTTCTTGTTAGTCAAGTCAAGATTTCAATTTTAAAAATCCTATCTTTTCAAAACTTTTTCAAAAGTCAAATCTTTTTCATTTTTCCTTTATGATTTTCGAAAATTTAAAAAAAAATATTTTTCAAAATCTTTTACTTAATTTCATTTCAAATTTTCGAAAACTTTGCTAACAATTAATGTGATTGATTCAAAAATTTGAAGTTTGTTACTTTCTTGTTAAGAAAGGTTCAATCTTTAAATTCTAGAATCATATCTTTTAAGTTTCTTGTTAGTCAAGTAATCAATTCTAATTTTAAAAATCAAATCTTTTTCAACCATATCTTATCCAATCATATTTTTTCAAAATTGAATTTCAAATCTTTTTCAACTAACTAATTAACTTCTTGTTATTTCTTATCTTTTTCAAAACCACCTAACTACTTTCCTCTCTCTAATTTTCGAAAATTACCTCACCCTTTCTCAAAATCTTTTTTTTTAATTAACTAATTGTTTCAAATTTTAATTTTAATTTTATTTCTTCTCTTAATTTTTGAAAATCACTAACCCTTTTTCAAAATTAATTTTCGAAATTCTCTCTCTCATCTCTTTCTATTTATTTATTTAATTACTAACACTCCTCTTCATCTTAAAAATTCGAACCCCCTCTTCTTCTCTGAGTTCGAATTTTCCTCTTTTCCTTCTTGTATTCTTTTCTTCTTTTACTAACATAACGGAATCTCTATACTGTGACATAGAGGATTCTTCTTCTTTTTCTGTTCTCTTTTTTTTCATATGAGCAGGAGCAGGGACAAGAACATTCTTGTTGAAGCAGATCCTGAACCTGAAAGGACTCTGAAGAAGAAGCTTAGAGAAGCTAAAGCACAACAATCCAGAGAAAACCTTACAGAGAATCTCGAAAAAGAGAGAGACATGGCCGAACCCAATAACAATGATGGAGGCGCAAGGAGAATTCTTGGTGATTATACTACACCTACTTCTAAGTTTGATGGAAGAAGCATCTCAATCTCTGCCATTGGAGCAAACAATTTTGAGATGAAACCTCAACTAGTTGCTCTAATGCAATAGAACTGCAAGTTCCATGGACTTCTATCAGAAGATCTCTACCAGTTTTTAACTGAGTTCTTGCAGATCTGTGAGACTGTTAAGACTAATGGAGTAGATCCTGAAGTCTACAGGCTCATGCTTTTCCCTTTTGCTGTAAGAGACAGAGCTAGAACATAGTTGGACTCACAACCTAAAGATAGCCTGGACTCTTGGGATAAGCTGGTCACGGCCTTCTTGGCTAAGTTCTTTCCTCCTCAAAAGCTGAGCAAGCTTAGAGTGGATGTTCAGACCTTCAAACAAAAAGATGGGGAATCCCTCTATGAAGCTTGGGAAAGATACAAGCAGATGACCAAGCGGTGTCCTTCTGACATGCTTTCAGAGTGGACCATTTTGGATATATTCTATTATGGTCTATCTGAGTTCTCTAAGATGTCACTGGACCATTCTGCAGGTGGATCCATTCACCTAAAGAAAACGCCTGCAGAAGCTCAAGAACTCATTGAAATGGTTGCAAATAACCAATTCATGTACACTTCTGAGAGGAATTCTGTGAGTAATGGGACGCCTCAGAGGAATGGAGTTCTTGAAATTGATGCTCTGAATGCCATATTGGCTCAGAACAAAATGTTGACTCAGCAAGTCAACATGATTTGTCAAAGTCTGAATGGATGGCAAAATACATCCAACAGTACTAAAGAGGCATCTTCTGAAGAAGAAGCTTATGATCTTGAGAACCCTGCAATAGCAGAGGTGAATTACATGAGTGAACCCTATGGGAACACCTATAATTCCTCATGGAGAAATCATCCAAATTTCTCATGGAAGGATCAACAAAAGCCTCAACAAGGCTTTAATAATGGTAGAAGAAACAGGCTTAGCAATAGCAAGCCTTTTCCATCATCTTCTCAGCAATAGACAGAGAATTTTGAGCAGAGTCCCTCTAGCTTAGCAAACATAGTTTCTGATCTGTCTAAGGCCACTTTAAGTTTCATGAGTGAAATAATGTCCTCCATCAGAAATTTTGAGACACAAGTAGGTCAGTTGAGTAAGAAAATCACTGAAACCCCTCCTAGTACTCTCCCAAGCAATACTGAAGAGAATCCAAAAAGAGAGTGCAAGGCCATTGGTGCACAAAATTGCAATCACACTTTTGCAATACGCACAACTAACCAGAAAGTGCACTGGGTCGTCCAAGTAATACCTTACGTGAGTAAGGGTCGAATCCCACGGAGATTGTTGGCTTGAAGCAAGCTATGGTTATCTTATTAATCTTAGTCAGGATACCAATAGGATTCTTTTGCCTCGATTATAAAAGATAAAAGAGCATGAAATAAATACTTATTATGCAGTAATGGAGAATATGTTGGAGTTTTGGAGATGCTTTGTCCTCTGAATTTTAGCTTTTTTCTTGTCCTCCTCTTCACACACGCAAGGCTCCTTCCATGGCAAGCTGTATGTAGGGCATCACCGTTGTCAATGGATACTTCCCATTCTCTCAGTGAAAATGGTCCAAATGCTCTGTCACAGCACGGCTAACCATCTGTTGGTTCTCGATCATGTCAGAATAGAATCCATTGATCCTTTTGCGTCTATCACTACGCCCAACACTCGCGAGTTTGAAGCTCATCACACTCATCCAATCCCAGAATCCTACTCGGAATACCACAAACAAGGTTTAGAGTTTCCAGATTCTCAAGGATGCTGCCAATGGATTCTAGCTTATACCACGAAGATTCTGATTAAGGAATCTAAGAGATACTCATTCAATCTAATGTAGAATGGAGGTGGTTGTCAGGCACACGTTCATGGATTGAGGAAGGTGATGAGTGTCACGGATCATCACCTTCTTCATAGTGAAGCGCGAATGAACATCTTAGATAGGAACAAGCGTGTTGAATGGAAAACAGAAATAATTGCATTAATTCATCGAGACGCTGCAGAGCTCCTCACCCCCAACAATGGAGTTTAGAGACTCATGCCGTCAAAAGGTACAAAGTTTAGATCTAAAAATGTCATGAGATATAAAATAAGTCTCTAAAATTTGTTTAAATTCTAAACTAGTAACCTAGGTTTACAAAAAATGAGTAAACTAAGATGGATAGTGCAGAAATCCACTTCTGGGGCCCACTTGGTGTGTGCTGGGGCTGAGACTTAAGCTTCTCACGTGCCTGGGCTGTTCTTGGAGTTGAACGCCAGGTTGTAACCTGTTTCTGGCGTTGAACTCCAACTTGCAACCTGTTTCTGGCACTGAACGCCAAACTGCAATATGGAACTGGCGTTGAATGCCAGTTTACGTCGTCTATCTTCGCGAAAAGTACAGAC
The DNA here is from genome assembly GCF_003086295.3 of Arachis hypogaea. NCBI lineage: Eukaryota > Viridiplantae > Streptophyta > Magnoliopsida > Fabales > Fabaceae > Arachis > Arachis hypogaea. The sequence continues at coordinate 37,114,322 of NC_092038.1, forward strand.
TATTATATATTGCTGGAAAGCCCTGGATGTCTACTTTTGAAACCAATTAAGAGCGCGCCAAGTGGACTCCTGTAGCTCCAAAAAATCCTTCTGAGTGCAGGGAGGTCAGAATCCAACAACATCAGCAGTCCTTTTTCAGCCTAAATCAGATTTTTGCTCAGCTCCCTCAATTTCAGCCAGAAAATACCTGAAATAACAGAAAAAGACACAAACTCATAGTAAAGTCCAGAAATATGAATTTTGCCTAAAAACTAATAAAATTATACTAAAAACTGACTAAAACATACTAAAATCTACATGAAATTACCCCCAAAAAGCGTATAAAATATCCGCTCATCACAACACCAAACTTAAACTGTTGCTTGTCCTCAAGCAACTAGATAAATAAAATAGGATAAAAAGAAACTAAGAAGCAATAATATCTCAGAGTTTTAAGTGAAGCTCAGATTCTAATCAGATGAGTGGGACTAGTAGCTCTTTGCCTCTGAATAGTTTTGGCATCTCACTTTATCCTTTGAAATCCAAAATGATTGGCATCCATAGGAACTTAGAATTCAGATAGTATTATTGATTTGCCTAGTTTAGTTTGTTGATTCTTGAACACAGTTACTTTATGAGTCTTGGCCGTGGCCCTAAGCACTTTGTTTTCCAGTATTACCACCGGATACATAAATGCTACAGACACATAACTGGGTGAACCTTTTCATATTGTGACTTAGCTTTGCTAGAGTCCCTAATTAGAGGTGTCCAGAGTTCTTAAGCACACTCTTTTACTTTGGATCACGACTTTAACCACTCAGTCTCAAGCTTTTCACTTGGACCTGCATGCCACAAGCACATGGTTAGGGACACCTTGATTTAGCCGCTTAGGCCTGGATTTATTTCCTTGGGCCCTCCTATCCATTGATGCTCAAAGCCTTGGATCCTTTTCACCCTTGCCTTTTGGTTTAAAGGGCTATTGGCTTTTTCTACCTCTTTTGCTTTTTTTTTCACTGCTTTTTCTTGCTTCAAGAATCAATTTTATGATTTTTCAGATCATCAATAATATTTCTCTTGTTCATCATTCTTTCAAGAGCCAATACTTTTAACATTCATGGATTTCAATATCACAAAAAATATGCACTGTTCAGGCATTCATTCAGAAAACAAAAAGTATTGCCACCACATATAAATAATTAGAATTTTTCTTATTAAGAACTCAAAATTAAATTGCCTCTTTATTCTAAAAATCTACTATTTTATTCATGTTTGATGATGATGAGAAAAATAAATTATAGCTTAATTGGAAATAAAATCAAAATAGATATACTAATTACTACTACTCCTATATAACTTCTAAGGTAAATCTATAAGACAACTATCACAGAGTAAAGCTAAGATTAGGACTCAACAACCTTTATTTTGGAAAGTGGATGTTTCTCTAGTCTGTGGGGTGCTTGATCTTTTAAGAGATAATTTCTGACGCTTCAGTTCCTTCAAGTCACGCCTTTGCTCTTCTTGTTCCCCAAGCAGTTTGCAAAGTATGCTATTTTGATTATTCTGTTCTTCCTTTATTTGGTCCATAGCTTCTTGCAACTTAGTAACCAATGCTTCAAGATGCTCCCAGTATTCAAATTGAGGAAATTCCGGGAGGAATTCCTGTGCTCTCCTTTTGATGGGTTCATCCTGCCCTTGTTGTTTTTCCATTGATGTTTTGGTGATTGGTCGCTCAACTGAGATATACTCAGTTATTCCCATCTTTACTCCAGCATCTTTACATAGCATAGATATTAAGCTAGGATAAGCCAATTTGGCATCTTTGGAGTTCTTGTTTGCAATCATGTAAATTTCACATGAAATCAACTGATGAACTTCCACTTCTCTTCCTAACATAATGCAGTGGATCATCACTGCTCTTTTAATAGTGACCTCAGAGCGGTTGCTAGTGGGCAGTATAAAACGCCCAATGAAGTCCAGCCAGCCTCTGGTGACTGGTTTGAGATCTTCTCTTTTGAGTTGATTTGGGACGCCCTTGGTGCTGGTGGTCCACCTGGCTCCAGGGAGGCATATATCCTCTAGAATCTTGTCCAGGCCTTTATTTGTTCTCATCATTCTCCTATTATAGGAGTCTGGGTCATCTTTCAGCTGGGGTAGCTTAAAGATCTCCCTGATTTTATCAGGGTGGATGTGAACAATCTTTCCTCTAACCAAGATCCGATAGTCATAGAGAGCAGTTCCAGATATTCTCTGCCTGTCTGTTTGCCACAGATTAGCGTAGAATTCCTGAACCATGTTTCTTCCCACCTTTGTCTCAGGATTAGCTAGGATTTCCCAGATCATGTTTTGAATTTGCTCTTGGATCTCCAGATATTCATCTTCTTTTAGATCGAATTTGACTTCCGGATCACTGACCTTAGACCCATTATTTTGTAGTAATGGTCTGAATGTTCTTTGGTTAAGAACTTCCCTTGATTCCAAAGTGGTTTTGGAATACTCTCTTTCTTGCCTCTTGGAGTGGGTTGTTTTCCTTTAGGAGCCATGATCTTAGTAGGTATGGTTTAGTGATAACGGATAAACACACCAAACTTAGAGGTTTTCTTGTCCTCAAGCAAAAGAAAAAAAAGGAGAGGGATAGAAGGAGAGCTTGTTTTTGAATTGGTGAAGAAAGGGGAGAGGCCGAGAGTGGATTTAAAGGGAGGGGGTGGATATTTCGAAAATTTTGAAGAAAGATAAGATAGAAGATATGATTTATAAAAGATAAATATGATAAAAAAAAGATATAATTTAAAATTAAAAAGTTGTGAATGATATTTGAAAAAGATAAATCTGAATTTTTATTTTGAAAAAGATTTTAAAAGAAAATTGAGTTTTTAAAAAAAATTATTTGAAAAGGAACTGGATGGGATTTGAAAAGGATTTGTGTTTATGAATTAAGATACATTTGATATTTTTAAAAATGAGATTTTAGAAATTAGGATTAAAATTTTTGGAATTGAAGGATGAGAGTTTGTAACATGTTTATGCAAGAAATCATGAATTGGAATATAAAAATTTTGAAAAATGTGAATTAAAAATGAAATTACCTCCTCCCCACAATCCTGGCGTTAAACGCCCAAACGCTGCATGTTTTGGGCGTTTAACGCCCATTTGCAGCTTCTCCTAGGCGTTCAACGCCCAGCTGTTGCTTCTAGCTGGCGTTGAATGCCAGGAACTCCTTTGTCACTGGGCATTTTTTTGAACGCCCAGGACGCCCTAAATCTTGCGTTAAACGCCCAGAAGGTGCTTCTTTCTGGCATTCAACGCCCAGAAGATGCTTCCTTCTGGCGTTTAACGCCCAGATGGCTATCTCTACTGGCGTTGAACGCCCAGTAGATGCTTCTTTTGGGCGTTCAATGCCCAAAACAACTCTTACTGGCTTTTTCGCACCAGTGAGCTTTTTTTTGCTGTTTTATCCTCTGAATCCTTCTATAACTCTGTAAATTCAAGCAATTGCTATTTTACCTTGAAGATAATTGACATAAACCTGTAAAAATCAATTAATTAACAAATAAGCTTTATAAATGGCTGGGTTGCCTCCCAGCAAGCGCTTCTTTATTGTCTTTAGTTGGACTATTACTGAGCTTTAATCAAGTCTTAGTTTTGAGCATTCTCGCTCAAAATTGCTTTCAAGATAATGTTTGACTCTCTGTCCATTAACAATGAACTTTTTGTTAGAATCATTATCCTAAAGCTCCACGTATCCATATGGTGACACACTTGTAATCACATATGGACCTCGCCACCGGGATTTCAATTTCCCGGGGAATAATCTGAGCCTAGAATTAAATAGCAGAATTTTCTGCCATGGCTTAAAGACTCTAGATGATAGTTTCTTATCATGCCATCTTTTTGCTTTCTCTCTGTAAATTTTTGCATTTTCGAAAGCATTGAGTCTGAATTCCTCTAGCTCATTTAACTGGAGCAATCATTTTTCTCCAGCTAACTTGGCATCAAGGTTTAGGAATCTGGTTGCCCAATAGGCCTTATGTTCCAGTTCCACTGGCAAGTGACAGGCTTTTTCATACACCAGCTGGTATGGAGAAGTTCCTATAGGTGTCTTGAATGCTGTTCTGTATGCCCATAGAGCATCATCCAAGCTTCTTGCCCAATCCCTTCTACGGTTAATCACAGTCCATTCCAGGATTCTTTTAAGTTCTCTATTAGAGACTTCAGCTTGCCCATTTGTCTATGGATGATATGGAGTAGCTACCCTATGGCTAACTCCATATCGAACCAAAGCAGAGTAAAGCTGTTTATTGCAGAAATGAGTGCCCCCATCACTGATTAGTACTCTAGGGATACCAAATCTACTGAAGATGTGTTTTCGGAGGAATTTCAGCACTGTCTTAGTATCATTAGTGGGTGTTGCAATAGCTTCCACCCATTTGGATACATAATCCACTGCCACCAGAATATAAGTATTTGAGTATGATGGTGGGAAAGGTCCCATGAAGTCAATACCCCATACATCAAACAACTCAATCTCTAAGATCCCTTGTTGAGGCATGGCATAACTGTGAGGCAGATTGCCAGATCTTTGGCAACTGTCACAATTAAATACAAACACTCAGGAGTCTTTGTAGAGAGTAGGCCAGTAGAAGCCACATTGGAAGACTCTTGTGGCTGTTCACTCACTTCCAAAATGTCCTCCATACTGTGATCCATGGCAGTGCCAGAGGATCTTCTGTGCTTCTTCTTTAGGCACACATCTACGGATTACTCCCTCTGCACATCTCTTGAAAAGATATGGTTCACATCTCTTGAAGAGATATGGTTCATTCCAAAGATAGTACTTTGCATCTGTGATCAATTTCTTTGTTTGCTGCCTACTGTACTCTTTGGGTATGAATCTCACTGCCTTGTAGTTTGCAATGTCTGTAAACCATGGCATTTCCTGGATGGCAAAGAGTTGCTCATCCGGAATGTTTTCAGAGATCTCAGTAAGAGGGAGGGACGCCCCTTCTACTGGTTCTATTCGGGACAGGTGATCTGCTACTTGGTTCTCTGTCCCTTTTCTGTCTCTTATTTTTATATCAAACTCTTGCAGAAGCAACACCCATCTGATGAGTCTGGGTTTTGAATCCTGCTTTGTGAGTATATATTTAAGAGCAGCATGGTCAGTGTACACAATCACTTTTGATCCTACTAAATAAGATCTAAACTTGTCAATGGCGTAAACCACTGCAAGTAACTCTTTTTCTATGGTTGTGTAGTTCTTCTGTGCGTCATTTAAAACACGACTGGCATAGTAAATGACGTGCAGAAGCTTGTCATGCCTTTGTCCCAACACTGCACCAATGGCATGGTCACTGGCATCACACATCAGTTCAAATGGTAATGTCCAGTCTGGTGCTGTGACCAGCTTAGCTTTCAGAGTCTCAAATTCCTGCAGACACTCCTTATCAAAGATAAATGGCATATAAGCAGCTAGCAGATTACTCAGAGGTTTGGCGATTTTTGAAAAATCTTTTATAAACCTTCTATAGAATCCTGCATGCCCCAGAAAGCTTCTGATTGCCTTAACATTGACAGGTGGTGGTAATTTTTCAATTACCTCTACCTTAGCTTGATCCACCTCTATTCCCTTGTTTGAAATTTTATGCCCAAGGACAATTCCTTCAGTCACCATAAAGTGACATTTCTCCCAGTTTAAAACCAGGTTAGTCTCTTGGCACCTCTTTAGAACAAGTGCTAGATGGTCAAGACAGGAGCTGAATGAGTCTCCAAATACTGAAAAGTCATCCATAAAGACTTCTAGAAATTTTTCCACCATATCAGAGAAAATAGAGAGCATGCACCTTTGAAAGGTTGCAGGTGCATTGCACAAGCCAAATGGCATCCTTCTGTGTGCAAATACTCTGGATGGACATGTGAATGCTATTTTCTCTTGATCTTGGGGATCTACTGCAATTTGATTATAACCTGAATATCCATCCAGGAAGCAGTAGTATTCATGACCTGCTAGTCTTTCTAGCATCTGGTCTATGAATGGTAAAGGAAAATGATCCTTTCTGGTAGCTGTATTGAGCCTTCTGTAATCAATACACATACGCCACCCTGTAACTATTCTTGTAGGAACCAGTTCATTTTTTTCATTATGAACCACTTTCATGCCACCCTTCTTAGGGACGACTTGGACAGTGCTTACCCAGGGGCTGTCAGAAATGGGATAAATAATCCCAGCCTCTAGTAATTTAGTGACCTCCTTCTGCACCACCTCCTTCATGGCTGGATTCAGCCGCCTCTGTGGTTGAACCACTGGCTTAGCGTCACCCTTCAATAGGATCTTGTGCATGCATCTGGCTGGGCTAATGCCCTTAAGATCACTGATGGACCACCCAAGAGTTGTCTTGTGTGTCCTTAGCACTTGAATTAGTGCTTCCTCTTCCTGTGGCTCTAAGGTAGAGCTTATGATTACAGAAAAGGTATCACCTTCTCCCAGAAATGCATATTTTAGGGATGGTGATAATGGTTTAAGCTCGGGTTTGGGAGGTTTCTCCTCTTCCTGAGGGATTTTCAGAGGTTCTACTATTCTCTCTGGTTCTTCCAGATCAGGCTGAACATCTTTAAAGATATCCTCTAGCTCTGATTCGAGACCCTCAGTCATATTGACCTCTTTTACCAGAGAGTCAATAATATCAATGCTCATGAAGTCATTTTGGGTGTCTGGATGCTGCATAGCTTTGACAACATTCAACTTAAACTCGTCCTCATTGACTCTCAGGGTCACTTCCCCTTTTTGGACATCAACGAGGGTTCGTCCAGTTGCTAGGAAAGGTCTTCCTAGAATGAGAGTTGCACTCTTGTGCTCCTCCATTTCCAGCACCACAAAATCGGTGGGAAAGGCAAATGGCCCAACCTTGACAATCATGTCTTCAATTACGCCTGATGGGTATTTAATGGAGCCATCAGCAAGTTGGAGACATATCTGGGTTGGTTTAACTTCATCAGTCAACCCAAGCTTTTTTATAGTAGCTGCAGGTATTAGGTTAATACTTGCCCCAAGATCACATAGAGCTTGCTTGGTACAAGTACCTTCTAATGTGCATGGTATCACAAAGCTTCCCGGATCTTTAAGCTTCTCAGGTAAGCTTTTCAGAATGACTGCACTGCATTCTTCAGTGAGGTAAACTTTCTCAGTTTCCCTCCAATCCTTCTTATGACTTAAGATCTCTTTCATGAACTTAGCATAAGAGGGTATTTGCTCAAGTGCCTCTGCAAACGGAATCTTTATTTCAAGAGTCCTAAGATAGTCTGCAAAGCGGGTAAATTGCTTATCCTGTTCCGCTTGGCGGAGTTTCTGAGGATAAGGCATTTTGGCTTTGTATTCCTTAACCTTAGTTGCTGCAGGTTTGTTGCCTACAGATGTGGGTTGAGAAGCCTTTTTAGCAGGGTTGTTATTAGCACTTGTATGTGTGTGATCTCCCACTGGCATTTGAATGCCAGGAGTGGAAGCTGGAGTGGCGTTAGACGCCAACTCCTTATCTGTTTCTGGCGTCTGAACGCCAGAACTGTGCTTCCTTTGGGCATTCAACGCCAATTCCTTGCTTGTTTCTGGCGTTGAACGCCAGAACTGAGCATGGTTTGGGCGTTCAACGCCAGCTTTCCACTCATTCTCTGGCGTTTGAGCGCCAGAATTATTCCTCTCTGGGCTCTTACTGTCCTCAGAGGGATTTTGGTTAGTTTGCTTATTTCTTGGCTTCCTGCTATCTTGAAGTGAGGTATTTAATGTTTTCCCACTTCTTAATTGAACTGCTTGGCACTCTTCTGTTATTTGTTTTGATAATTACTGTTCTGTTTGCTTCAACTGTACTTCCATATTCATATTAGCCATTCTTGTTTCTTGTAGTATCTCCTTGAGTTTGGCTAGCTGTTTTGTTAGAAAATCCAGTTGCTGATTGAATTCAGTAACTTGTTCTGTAGGACTGAGTTCAGCAGTTACTGTTTGAGCCTCTTCGTTAATGGAAGGTTCACTACTTAGGTACAGATGCTGATTTCTGGCAACTGTATCAATGAGCTCTTGAGCTTCTTCAATTGTCTTTCTCATATGTATAGATCCACCAGCTGAGTGGTCTAGAGAAATTTGAGCTTTCTTTGTAAGCCCATAATAAAAGATATCTAACTGCACCCACTCTGAGAACATTTCAGAGGGGCATTTTCTTACCATCTCTCTGTATCTCTCCCAGGCATCATAAAGGGATTCATTATCTCCTTGTTTGAAGCCTTGGATGCTTAGCCTTAGCTGTGTCATCCGTTTTGGAGGAAAATAGTGATTCAGGAATTTTTCTGACAGCTGTTTTCATGTCTTTATGTTGTCCTTAGGTTGGTTATTTAACCACCTCTTAGCTTGGTCTTTTACAGCAAATGGAAATAGTAACAATCTATAGACATCCTGATTTACTTTCTTATCATGTACTGTATCATCAATTTGTAAAAACTGTGCCAGAAACTCTGTACGTTCTTCCTATGGAAGACCGAAATACTGGCAACTTTGCTGCATCATGATAATGAGCTGAGGGTTCAACTCAAAACTACTAACTTCAATGGAGGGTATACAGATGCTACTCCCATATGAAGCAGTAGAGGAGTTAGCATATGACCCCAGAGTCTTTCTGGACTGTTCATTTCCATTTATGTCCATGATAAAGAAAAGGAAAATGATGTAGAATTATTTTATTTATTTTATTATATACGAAGAATAATTTTTGAAATAATAAAATGAAATAAAATAAAAATTAAAATAAAAAAATAATTTTGAAAATATTTTGTGAGAAATTTCGAAAAAGTGAGGAGAGAGAAAGTGGTTAGAATATTTTTTTAAAAAAAGCAAATCTTAAAAGGATAAAATTTGAAAAATTTTGAAATTGAAATCTGAAATTTTTAGAAACAAAATTTGAAATAATTGCTTTAAGGTAGTTAGAAGAGATAAATTTTTTTTATTTTTTAATTTTATGATGAAAGAGAAAAACACACAAAAGACACAAGACTTAAAAAAAAATTTGATCTAATGTTCCTTGTTTTCGAAAATTTTGGAGGGAAAACACCAAGGAACACCAAACTTAAAAATTTTAAGATCAAAACACAAGAAAGACTCAAGAACACCTTGAAGAATCACAAGAACAACAAGAACAAAAGAAAGAACACCAAACTTAAAATTTTTAGAAAACCAAAATAAATTTTCAAAAATTAAAGAAAATTAACAAGAAAACACCAAACTTAAAGTTTGGCACAAGATTCAATCAAGAAAAATTATTTTTGAAAAAGATTTTAAAAAGAAGATACCCAATTACCAAGAACATAAACCAACGCTCTAGCCAATTGAGCTATAAATGTAACGTGTTTTAAAGAGGTATTTTTAATAAATAAAAATAAAAATTTTTTGAAAACTAATATTTTGAACTTGCACAAGGAAAACACGAAAAATACACAAAATAGAAAAAACCAAAGATCAAACAAGAAAATTTGACAAGAACAATTTGAAGATCAAGGAAAAATAAAGAACATGCAATTCGAAAATTGAGAGACAAAGAAAAGCATGCAATTGACACCAAACTTAGAACATGACACTAAACTCATAAAAAAACGAAAATTCAAATAAAGAAAAATAACATTTTTGAAAATTTTTTAAAAGGAATAATAGAAGATGCAATCCTAGTGATTCTAAACTAAAAAGACAAATTTTTCTTAATCTAAGTAACAAGAATCACCGTCAGTTGTTCAAACTCAAACAATCCCCGGCAACGGCGCCAAAAACTTGGTGTACGAAATTGCAATCACACTTTTGCAATACGCACAACTAACCAGCAAGTGCATTGTGTCGTCCAAGTAATACCTTACGTGAGTAAAGGTCGAATCCCACGGAGATTGTTGGCTTGAAGTAAGCTATGGTTATCTTATTAATCTTAGTCAGGATACCAATAGGATTCTTTAGCCTCGATTGTAAAAGATAAAAGAGCATGAAATAAATACTTATTATGCAGTAATGGAGAATATGTTGGAGTTTTGGAGATGCTTTGTCCTCTGAATTTCAGCTTTTCTCTTGTCCTCCTCTTCACACACGCAAGACTCCTTCCATGGCAAGCTATATGTAGGGTGTCACCGTTGTCAATGGTTACTTCCCATCCTCTCAGTGAAAATGGTCCAAATGCTCTGTCACAGCATGGCTAATCATCTGTTGGTTCTCGATCATGTCGGAATAGAATCCATTGATCCTTTTGTGTCTGTCACTATGCCCAACACTCGCGAGTTTGAAGCTCGTCACAGTCATCCAATCCCAAAATCCTACTCGGAATACCACAGACAAGGTTTAGACTTTCCGGATTCTCAAGGATGCTGCCAATGGATTCTAGCTTATACCACGAAGATTCTGATTAAGGAATCTAAGAGATACTCATTCAATCTAATGTAGAATGGAGGTGGTTGTCAGGCACACATTCATGGACTGAGAAAGGTGATGAGTGTCACGGATCATCACCTTCTTCATAGTGAAGCACAAATGAACATCTTAGATAGGAACAAGCGTGTTGAATGGAAAACAGAAATAATTGCATTAATTCATCGAGACGCTGCAGAGCTCCTCACCCCCACAATGAAGTTTAGAGACTCATGCCATCAAAAGGTACAAAGTTCAGATCTAAAAATGTCATGAGATATAAAATAAGTCTCTAAAAGTTGTTTAAATACTAAACTAGTAACCTAGGTTTACAGAAAATGAGTAAACTAAGATGGATAGTGCAGAAATCCACTTCTGGGGCCCACTTGGTGTGTGATGGGGCTGAGACTTAAGCTTTTCACGTGCCTGGGCTGTTTCTGGAGTTGAACGCCAGGTTGTAACCTGTTTCTGGCGTTGAACTCCAACTTGCAACCTGTTTCTGGCGCTGAACGCCAAACTGCAACATGGAACTGGCGTTGAATGCCAGTTTACGTTGTCTATCTTCATGCAAAGTATAGACTATTATATATTGATGGAAAGCCCTGGATGTCTACTTTCCAACCTAGTTAAGAGCGCGCCAAGTGGACTCCTGTAGCTCTAAAAAAATCCATTCCGAGTGCAGGGAGGTCAGAATCCAACAGCATCAGCAGTCCTTTTTCAGCCTAAATCAGATTTTTGCTCAGCTCCCTCAATTTTAGCCAGAAAATACCTGAAATAACAGAAAAACACACAAACTCATAGTAAAGTCCAGAAATATGAATTTTGCCTAAAAACTAATAAAATTATACTAAAAACTAACTAAAACATACTAAAATCTACATGAAATTACCCCCAAAAAGCGTATAAAATATCCGCTCATCAGCCATTGACATAATCAAAATGGCCAAACCTAGAGAGGAAGGGGAGGACGTTAATCCCAATGAGAAAGACCTCATGGGATGTCTCCCAGACAAGAAGGAGTTCCTTATTGAGGACCTAAAGGAATCTGAGGCTCATATAGAGACCATAGAGATTCCTTTAAACCTCCTTCTGCCATTCATGAGCTCTGAAAGCTATTCTTCCTCTAAAGAGGATGAAGATGTAACTGGAGAGCAAGTTGCTCAATATCTAGGAGCTATCATGAAGCTGAATGCCAAGTTGTTTGGTAATGAGACTTAGGAAGATGCACCTCCCTTGCTCATTAGTGAACTAGATACATGGGTTCAGCAAACTTTACCTCAAAAGAAACAAGATCCTAGTAAATTCTTAATACCATGTACCATAAGCACCATGACCTTTGAGAAGGCTCTGTGTGACCTGGGGTCAGGCATAAATCTTATCCCACTCTCTGTAATGGAGAAACTAGGAATCTTTGAGGTACAGGCTGCCATATTCTCATTAGAGATGGCTGACAAGTCAATAAGACAAGCTTATGGAATGGTAGAGGACGTGTTAGTGAAGGTTAAAGGGCTTTACATCCCTGCTGATTTCATAATCTTAGACACTATGAAGGATAAGGATGAATCCATCATCCTTGGAAGACCCTTCCTAGCCACAGCAGGAGCTGTGATTGATGTTGACAGAGGAGAGCTAATCCTTCAATTGAATGGAGACTACCTGGTGTTTAAAGCTCAAGGATCTTCCTCTACAATCATGGAGAGGAAGCATGAAAAGCTTCTCTCAATACAGAGTCAAACAGAGCCCCCACAATCAAACTCAAAGTTTAGTGTTGGGAGGCCACAACCAAACTCCAAGTTTGATGTTGAACCCCCACATTCAAATTCTAAGTTTGGTGTTGGGAGGTCCCAACAATGCTCTGATGATTTGTGACGCTCCATGAGAGCTCACTGTCAAGCTATTGACATTAAAGAAGCGCTTATTGGGAAGCAACCCAATTTTTTTTATTTATCTATATTTTTATTGTTTTTTTATGTTTTATTAGGTTCATGATCATATGGAGTCACAAAACAATTACTAAAATTAAAAACAGAATCAAAAACAGCAGAAGAAACGGCACACCCTGGAGGAAGAGCTTACTGGCGTTTAAATGCCAGTAGGGAGCATCTGGCTGGCGTTCAACGCCAGAACAGAGCATGAATCTGGTGTTGAACGCCAAAAACAAGCAGCAGTCTAGCGTTTAAATGCCAGGATTACACTCTGAGGAGAGCTGGCGTTAAACGCCAGAAACAAGCATGGAACTGGCGTTTAACGCCAGAAACATGCTGCAGATTGGCGTTGAACGCCCAAAACAAGCATAGAGTTGGCGTTGAACGCCAGAAACAAGCATCAATCTGGCGTTGAACGCCAGGATTGCATGCAGATGGCATTTTACAGGCCTCATTGGTGCAGGGATGATAAATCCTTGACACCTCAAGATTTGGGGACCCCACAGGATCATCTCAGGATCTGTGGACCCCACAGGATCCCCACCTACCTCAACTTACCTTCTCTCTTCTTCACACAATCCAATAACACTCTTCCCCAAAAACCCTTCACCAATCACCTCAATCTCTCTTCCCCATCACCTCTTCACCACTCACATCCATCCACTCTTCCCCATAAATCCCACCTACCTTCAAATTCAAAATCCCTTTCCCACCCAAACCCCTCCCTAATGACCGAACCTACTACCCTCTCCCTCCACTATATAAACCCCTCTTTCCTTCTTCATTTTTACACCTCACAACCCTATCTTCTCCCCCTTGGCCGAATACACACCCATCTCCCTCTCATTCATATCTTCTTCTTCTTCTTCTATTCTTTCTTTTCTTTGATTGAGGGCGAGCAATATTCTAAGTTTGGTGTGGTAAAAGCATAGCTTTTTTGTTTTTCTATAACCATCTATGGCACCTAAGGCCGAAAAAACCTCTAGAAAGAGGAAAGGGAAGACAAAAGCTTCCACCTCCGAGTCATGGGAGATGGAGAGATTCATCTCAAAGGTCCATCAAGACCACTTCCATGAAGTTGTGGCCAAGAAAAAGGTGATCCCTGAGGTCCCTTTCATGCTCAAGAAAAATAAGTATCCGGAGATCCGACATGAGATCCAAAGAAGAGGTTGGGAAGTTTTGACCAACCCCATTCAACAAGTCAGAATCTTAATGGTTCAAGAGTTCTATGCCAATGTATGGATCACTAGGAACCATGATCAAAGTATGAACCTGAATCCAAAGAATTATCTTACAATGGTTCGGGAAAAATACTTAGATTTCAGTTCGAAAAATGTAAGGTTGGCGTTCAACTTGCCTATGATGCAAGAAGATGCACGCCCCTACACTAGAAGGGTCAACTTTGATCAAAGGTTGGACCAAGTCCTTATGGACATATGTGTAGAAGGAGCTCAGTGGAAAAGAGACTCAAAAGGCAAGCCGGTTCAATTGAGAAGATTGGACCTTAAGCTTGTGGCTAGAGGATGGTTGGAATTCATCCAACGCTCCATCATCCCCACTAGCAACCGATCCGAAGTAACTGTGGATCGGGCCATCATGATCCATAGCATCATGATTGGAGAGGAAGTAGAAGTTCATGAAATCATCTCTCTAGAACTCTACAAAGAAGCCGAAAAGCCCTCCACCTTGGCAAGGCTAGCTTTTCCTCATCTTATTTGCCATCTATGCTACTCAGCTGGAGTTGTCATAGAAGGAGACATCTGACGTTAGGATTTTTGCCAGTAAAGAATATCAAAGAAATAGTCGCATTGTAGATATAGTCTCTAAACCGACAAAATTCCTTCGTACAAACGTTTTGGTTGTCACAAGTAACAAACCCCCTTGAAATTGATAACCGAGTATTCAAACCTAGGGTCGTCTTCTCAAGGAATTGCAGGGAGGTATGTTCTTATTATTGGTTATGAGTTTGTAAATTAGGGGTTTTAGAAATTAGGGAGCAGTATGTTGCATAAGAAGAAATAAAATAAATAAATAACTATAAAATAAACTCTTGGCAAGGTACGAAAACAGGAAGTCCTATCCTAGTTATCCTTATCAATTGTAAAGAGAATTGGATTCTTCTCCCACTTTGTTAACCTCTAACTATGAAGGTAAGTTATGTGGATGAATTAATTCTGATTCCTCAGGTCCTAGTCTTTCCTTGGGAAAGACTAGAGTTATTGGAACTTGAATTAATTCTTGAAGAATTCCAATTTTCAATCAACAATGAGTTTGATAACTCAAGGGTCACCAATTATTTAACCAAAGCCGAAAGGGAAAAATAAATCTAAATTGAATTGAAAGCAATCTTAAACAGAATAAAATAATCATAATCTGAAATACCTCAAAATGCATTAATAAAAGAAATCAATTCTAACATGAAGTTCGTAAACCAACATTAACAAACTGAAATAAAATAATAGAATAAATAAAGAACCTGGGATTGAGAGCCACTCCTAAAACTAAGAGAAATCCTGAATCCTAATACTAAGAGAGAGGAGAGAACCTCTCTCTCTAAAAACTACATCTAAAACATGAAAAGTGAATTATGAGAGCCTCCCTCATGAATGAATGGATTCCCCCACTTTATAGCCTCTAATCTGTGTTTTCTGGGCCACAAACTGGGTTAAAAATAGCTCAAAAATCGCCCCCAGTGTATTCTGGTACGTACAGGTCGCGGAAAAGTGACGCGGCCGCATGGCTCACGCGGCCGCGCGGGTTGTGTTCCTGCCAGGTCACGCGTCCGCGTGACCCACGCGTTTGCGTCGTCTGGCATCGAGGCAGCTATGACAAATTATATATCAAATCGAAGCCCCGGACGTTAGCTTTCCAACGCAACTGGAACCGCGTCGTTTGGACCTTTGTAGCTAAAGTTATATCCATTTGAGTGCAAAGAGGTCAAGCTGGACAGCTTAGCAATTTCTCCAACTTCTTGTATTCCTTCCACTTTTGCATGCTTCCTTTCCATCCTCTGAGCCATTCCTGCCCTGTAATCTCTGAGATCACTTAACACACATATCAAGGCATCTAATGGTAATAAGAGAGGATTAATAATAAGCAAATATAAGATCAAAGAAGCACGTTTTCAATCATAGTACAAAATCAGGAAGGAAATATAAAACTATGCAAATATTATGAATAAGTGGGTAAAGAGTTGATAAAATCCACTCAATTGAGCACAAGATAAACCATAAAATAGTGGTTTATCAACCTCCCCACACTTAAACACTAGCATGTCCTCATGCTAAGCTCAAGAGAAACTATAAAGATGAAGAGGAATGGTAGATTAATATGAAATGCAATCCTATCTATATGAATGCAACTACATGCAGAATGTTTCTACCTACTTGGTTAAAAATAAATAAATCTTTCAAGAACATATATGAACTGGATTTCACTGATTCAAATCATAAAAATGAAGTAAAAGTAAACTTGCAGAAGAAAATAGCTCATGAAAGCTGGGAACAAAGAATCGAGCATCGAACCCTCATTGGAAGTGTATATACTCTAATCATTCAAGTGTTTAAGGTTCGACTCTCTCAATTCTCTACTAACCTTGCTTTCTAAGGCTTGCTCTTCATCTAACAATCAACAAAATTTTAATGCATAAATACACATATCAAGAGGTCTTTTAAGGGTTGTAATGGGGTTAAGGTCAAGGTAGGATTGTATTTGGCCAAGTGGACTAAAAATCTTAATCCTTAATTAACTTAAACTTTTCCACCTAACTTAGACAATCCATGTAATCATAATACAACATCTAACCATCCATTAACTATGTTTTCCACATATTCATACATTCTAATTTCAAGTACAACTCATATGCATTGCTTTCACCACTCACTTTGGGGCATTTTGTCCCCTTTTATTTGCTCTTTTTCTTTTCTTTTCTTTTCTTTTCTTTTCTTTTTCTTTTATTTTTCTCTCTTTTTTTTTATATTATTTTTCTTTTGTTTTTCTCAATGCATATGATTAAATTATTGAATGCATAAACATGTCCTAAACATTTCTTTCACATTTTCAGAAATTTCTAACATACTCAATTCTCAAACCAAATGTTTCCAAACACAATTTTCCCACACTTAAATCATAAGCACTTTCACTAGTCTAAGCTAACCAAGGATTCAAATTAAGGACATTATTGTTTTTCGCTTAGAGTTGATGATGTGCTAAAATAAAGAACAAATGGGTATAATAGGCTCAAAATTGGTTTGCAAGGGATAATGAAAGGTAAGGCCATATGGGTATGTGAGCTCAGTGAAACAAAGGCCTCAATCATGTAAGTGCATGTATACATCAAATAATGGAAATATAGAATTAAGCAAGACAAAGATCACAATTTTAGAGAGAAAAACACACATCAAAAATAAATTATTGGTTGATAAAATGCAACCAATCAATTAGGCTCAAAAATCTTACAGGTTTTGTGTGTTCGAGCTCTAAACCATGTTTCAATATAATATTTCTTCAAACAAGTGTAACAAAAAATTTTATTCGAATTAGTGAAATACTTTAAAAGGTTTCTTGGAAAAGAAAATATTACTTCAACCAAGTGGTAAAATATGCAAAAAATCAAACAAATATGAAATCAATTATGCAAATGCAACAATGAACAAACAAATAAAATAAAAAAAAATTTTGGTGTTGAGTCAAGAAATAACTAACCCATGGAGATCGGTATCGACCTCCCCATACTTAAAGATTGCACCGTCCTCGGTGCATGCTGAGATGTGCAAGTGGATGGGGGTTGTGGTTTCTCAGCTGAGCTCTTTTTGTTCCTTTCCTTGCCGGCGGTTTGGGAGTAGCTTTCTCCTTTCCTTCCTTGGTGGCCATCCTGAAGAAGGGAAGAGAAAGTAAATTAAATTCAAATAGATATATAGCAAGGAAGAGAACGGAAGAGTGGTGATGGATGCACATTAGGATGTAATTGACATTAACACATGCTCGCGAGTACATGTGAAAAGCCATCAATTGAAAATAGCTAGTGCATATAAGGACAAGTGAATGCAAGGTGTTTATTGGCATGCCGGCAAAGGGTATGAATAGCATAGACCAAGCATCACTTGTAATAAATCACCATGTTTGTATTGACAATTATATTCAATTAATAAAATAGTAAAGGGAGTTTATGAAAAGCAAGCATTGAATAGTATAAAGTATAATAGAGAAGTGCATAATGCCATATGGGCTTTTTCACAAACACATAGCATGTATGGTAAAGAAGCTATTGAAAGTATTAAATTGAACATGCAAGCAACCCTTCAAAAAGTAATATATAATTGTCAAATAATTTCATAATAATTTACAAGAAAATAATTTCCCAGTTAAATTTTTAACACCAAAATAACAAATTTAGAAAAGAAAATAAAAATATGCACAAAATAAAAAAATGCAATGAATGAAAGTATACAAATAAATTAAATAAAATAGAATGGAAGTGAGAGAAAATAAGAAAGGAAGAAGAAAGAAATAAGAAAAGATAAGAAGAATAAGGATTCGGAGAAGAAAAGATTAGAAAATTGGCACTAATCTGGAGAGGTTGTGCGACGCTGGCGACGTGGTCGCGTGGGTGACGCGGTTGCGTGGTGCGCAATAAGGTTAGGCAACGCGGACGCGTGGGGCACGCGATCGCGTGACTTGATTTGTGCTAGTGGCGCGAGTGCAGCCTCGCGGTCGCACAACTCTCTGTTCAAAACTTAGTATTGACAAAATCCAGGGTGACGCGGTCGCGTGGTCGACGCGATCGCGCGGGTGGCCTTTTTCTTAAACTGACGTGGCCGCGTGGAGTACGCGGTCGCGTGGTAGGGCTTGGGCTTCCAGCACGAGTCCAGCCCAATTCCAGCTCAACTTTCGGCCATACACCTTGTTACGTCGAAATCCAGGGCCACGCAGTCGCGTGGGTGACGCGGACGTGTGGGGAAGCCATTTTGCAAATGACGCGGCCACATCAGCGATGCGGTCGCGTGGGACGATTTGTGCCCTTGGCACACCTCCAGCCCTGTTCCTGCGTAACTCTCTGTTCAATTTCTTTTTCTCCTAACGCACATACGACGCTGACGCGTCGCGTGCGTAAATCCCTTTTTTTAAAAAAAATGAAGAATGCAGTGTTAATATGAATGTGACGCAAAACTCCAGGTTCAATATAATAAAATAAAATAAAACTAGAAAACAATTAAAACTAAATAAAAATGAAAAATGAACGATCGTACCATGGTGGGTTGTCTCCCACCTAGCACTTTTAATTAAAGTCCTTAAGTTGGACATTTGGTGAGCTTCCTGTTATGGTGGCTTGTACTTGAACTCATTCAGGAATCTCCACCAATGTTTGTGATTCCAGTGTCCTCCGGGATCCAAAACTAAGCATGTAAAGCCCTTAAGAAGCTTCAAACAGATTCTTAGGCTCCCGGGGTGACAAATGCCAGAACAGATTCCAGGATCCCAAACTTTACTTTTGCACCCGTTTTTGTCTCGATCTGCATTTTTCCAGCCGGGTGAAAGGTGATCTGAATTCTCACTGCAGCGACCAAACAGCTTCCTAGACCCATTCAGTTGAGCTTTATACCAACCTTTGCGTTTAAACTTAAAGCTTCCAACCATGATGAACCTTGCAGGATAATTCTTACCACTGACCATCTTCCTCTTACTCTTGATGCCACAAAGAGCTCTAAGTTGACCATCCGTCTCCAGTAGCCCATATTCAAGTGGGATTAGAAAGCTAAGGGATATGAATTTTACCCACTTGAATGTTGTGAAGGATGATGGCAACTTAGGGGGAGGTATTTTTAATGAAATTGCAAGCTCCACTCCCTTGTGCTCCTCTCTGATAATTACCACCTCTTTGCAAGCTTCTTCAATTTCAACCTCTTCCTCTTGGTAGCTCTCTTTCAATTCAATCTCCTCTTCATTGCTTTCCAAGGGCATGGTAGGTTGTGCTTCTTCTTCTTGAATCTCCATCTCTTGATCAACCTCTTCCAAGTCTTCAACTATGATATGCTTTGGAGGGTGTACACCCTCCTCAGCATCAATTTCAACCGTCTTGGAAGGAGGCTCTATGTCCTGACTTTCCTATGGAGGTTCTGCATCTCCTAAGTCTTCAACCACTTCTTCTTCTTCTTGAACAATGACAGCGTCTTCTACTTGTTCTAGTACGAATTCATTCTCTGTCTTGTCTACTGGGGTTTCTGGTATCTCCGTCATGCTACGCTCTTCAGTAGACTGTCCACATGGAGCTGTGGCTGATCCTTGTATATTTGAGCGCCTAGAAACCCATTGAATTACTACTTGCTCCAGTTGTTGAATGGTTGCCTGAAATCAATCCACTGTTTCCTTAAAACGATCCTTTGTCTCTTGATGTACTCGGCTTTCATAAGTATGATCATAGTGCTCTTGGATTGATGGATATAGAGATGATGAATATTGAAGTAGTGGTTCTTGGGAGTAATTGGGTTGGAATTGGGGTGGTTCTATATATGGTTCATATGGCTCATAAGGTGGTTGGTATGGTGGTTGAGGGTTAGGGTCATATGGAGGTGAATGGCGGAAAGGGGCTTGTGAGTTTGGTGGTCCAAAGATATGTTGAGGAAAGGGTTCATAGGCATATGGTGGTGGTTGTTGATAGTCCATTGGAAGTGGTTGTTGCCATGAGGATTGATCAAGTCCTTGTGGCTCCTCCCATCTTTGATTGTTCCAACCTTGATGCCTGTTCTCATTGTGATTTCTTCTTCCTGCAACATTATTGTAACCAGACTCATAGTCAAAGGGGTGAGAGTTCATGATAGCAAATAAAAAAAATTAAAAACAAAAATAAAAACAAATTGAAATTAAAAGGTTATTTAAATTTTGAATTTGAAAATTAAATTTTGAAATTTGAATTTTAAATTTTGAAATTTGAATTTTTAATTTTGAAATTTGAATTTTTAATTTTTGAAATTTGATTTTTTTTTTGAAATTTGAAAATTGAAAATTTTTAAATTTGATTTTTGAAATAAGATAAGATAAGATAAAAATTTTAAAATAAAAATCAATAACCTCTTAATTTACGAAAAAGCAAATAAAAATAAAAAATAAAAACAAATCAAAAAGCAAATATTTACAATAACCAATAATAAGGCACACGTTTGCAATTCCCCGGCAACGGCGCCACTTTGACGTTACGATTTTTGCCAGTAAAGAATAACATTAAAACAGTCGCGTTGTAGATATAGTCTCTAAACCGACAAAAATTCCTTCGTACAAACGTTTTGGTTGTCACAAGTAACAAACCCCCTTGAAATTGATAACCGAGTATTCAAACCTCGGGTCGTCTTCTCAAGGAATTGCAGGGAGGTATGTTTTTATTATTGGTTATGAGTTTGTAAATTAGGGGTTTTAGAAGTTAGGGAGCAGTATGATGCATAAGAAGAAATAAAATAAATAAATAACTATAAAATAAACTCTTGGCAAGGTACGAAAACAGGAAGTCCTATCCTAGTTATCCTTATCAATTGTAAAGAGAATTGGATTCTTCTCCCACTTTGTTAACCTCTAACTATGAAGGTACGTTATGTGGATGAATTAATTCTGATTCCTCAGGTCCTAGTCTTTCCTTGGGAAAGACTAGAGTTATTGGAACTTGAATTAATTCTTGAAGAATTCCAATTTTCAATCAACAATGAGTTTGATAACTCAAGGGTCACCAATTATTTAACCAAAGCCAAAAGAGAAAAATAAATCTAAATTGAATTGAAAGCAATCTTAAACAGAACAAAACAATCATAATCTGAAATACCTCAAAATGCATTAATAAAAGAAATCAATTCTAACATGAAGTTCGTAAACCAACATTAACAAACTGAAATAAAATAATAGAATAAATAAAGAACCTGGGATTGAGAGCCACTCCTAAAACTAAGAGAAATCCTAAATCCTAATACTAAGAGAGAGGAGAGAACCTCTCTCTCTAAAAACTACATCTAAAACATGAAAAGTGAATTATGAGAGCCTCCCTCATGAATGAATGGATTTTCCCACTTTATAGCCTCTAATCTGTGTTTTC
Organism: Arachis hypogaea; assembly: GCF_003086295.3. NCBI lineage: Eukaryota > Viridiplantae > Streptophyta > Magnoliopsida > Fabales > Fabaceae > Arachis > Arachis hypogaea. Next base: position 37,135,710 of record NC_092038.1, read on the forward strand.
TGGGCCGCAAAATGGGTTAAAAACAGCCCAGAAATCGCCCCCAGCGTATTCTGGTACGTACAGGTCGCAGAAAAGTGACGCGGCCGCATGGCTCACGCGGCCACGTGGGTTGTGTTCCTGCTAGGTCACGCATCCGCGTGACCCACGCGTTCGCGTCGCCTGGCATCGGGGCAACTATGGCAAATTATATATCAAATTGAAGCCCCAGACGTTAGCTTTCCAACGCAACTAGAACCGCATCGTTTGGACCTCTGTAGCTAAAGTTATAGCCGTTTGAGTGCAAAGAGGTCAGGCTGGACAGCTTAGCAATTTCTCCAACTTCTTGTATTCCTTCCACTTTTGCATGCTTCCTTTCCATCCTCTGAGCCATTCCTACCCTATAATCTCTGAGATCACTTAACACACATATCAAGGCATCTAATGGTAATAAGAGAGGATTAATAATAAGCAAATATAAGATCAAAGAAGTACGTTTTCAATCATAGTACAAAATCAGGAAGGAAATATAAAACTATGCAAATATTATGAATAAGTGGGTAAAGAGTTGATAAAATCCACTCAATTGAGCACAAGATAAACCATAAAATAGTGGTTTATCAACATCCTCATTGAAGAGGACAAGCCCATCACTAAGAAGAGGATGGAGCAAACAAGAGAGCCCATCCATGGATCTCAAGAGACGCATGAGAAAGCTCATCATCAAGAAATCCCTGAGATGCCTCAAGGGATGCACTTTCCTCCAAAAAACTATTGGGAACAACTCAACACTTCTCTAGAAGACTTGAGTTATAACATGGACCAATTAAGGGTGGAGCACCAAGAGCATTCCATCATTCTCCATGAGATTAGAGAAGATCAAAGAGCTATGAGGGAGGAGCAACAAAGGCAAAGAAGAGACATAGAGGAGCTCAAGGACACCATTGGTCCTTCAAGAAGAAGACGCCACCATCACTAAGGTGGACTCATTTCTTAACTTCCTTGTTCTTATCTCTCTGTTTTTCGATTTTTATGCTATATGTTTATCTATGTTTGTGTCTTTCCTACACGATCATTAGTATTTAGTAACTATGTCTTAAGGCTATGAGTAATTCCATGAATCCTTCACCTTTCTTAAATGAAAAATGTTTCTATTTATCGAGCTATGAAAAAGATTCAACAAAAGACAGAAACAAATCCACTATCTGTTTTACGTATACAAAAGAACAAGAAGTACATGAGTTTCGAATTCATCATTGAAATTAGTTTAATTATATTGATGTGGTGACAATACTTTTTGTTTTCTAAATGAATGCTTGAACAGTGCATATTTTTTATCTTGTTGTTTATGAATGTTAAAATTGTTGGCTCTTGAAAGAATGATGAACAAGAGAAATGGTATTGATGATCTGAAAAATCATAAAATTGATTCTTGAAGCAAGAAAAAGCAGTGAAGAACAAAGCTTGCGAAAAAAAAAGTAGCGAAAAAAATTTATATAGAAAGAAAAAAAAAGAAAAAGCAAGCAGAAAAAGCCAATAGCCCTTAAAACCAAAAGGCAAGGGTAAAAAGGATCCAAGGCTTTGAGCATCAGTGGATAGGAGGGCCCAAGGAAATAAAATCCAGGCCTAAGCGGCTAAATCAAGCTGTCCCTAACCATGTGCTTGTGGCATGCAGGTCCAAGCGAAAAGCTTGAGACTGAGTGGTTAAAGTCGTGATCCAAAGCAAAAAGAGTGTGCTTAAGAGCTCTGGATACCTCTAACTGGGGACTTTAGCAAAGCTAAGTCACAATCTGAAAAGGTTCACCCAGTTATGTGTCTGTGGCATTTATGTATCCGGTGGTAATACTGGAAAACAAAGTGCTTATGGCCACGACCAAGACTCATAAAAGTAGTTGTGTTCAAGAATCAGCATACTTAATTAGGAGAATTAATAACACTATCTGAACTCTGAGTTCCTATAGATGCCAATCATTCTAAACTTCAAAGGATAAAGTGAGATGCCAAAACTGTTCAGAGGCAAAAAGCTACAAGTCCCGCTCATCTAATTAAAACTAATATTCATTGATGTCTTGAGATTTATAGTATATTTGATGAGCGGATAATTTGTACGCTTTTTGGCATTGTTTTTAGTATGTTTTTAGTATGATCTAGTTAGTTTTTAGTATATTTTTATTAGTTTTTAGTTAAAATTCACTTTTCTGGACTTTACTATGAGTTTGTGTGTTTTTCTGTGATTTCAGGTATTTTCTGGCTGAAATTGAGGGACCTGAGCAAAAATCTGATTCAGAGACTGAAAAGGACTGCAGATGCTGTTGGATTCTGACCTCCCTGCACTCGAAGTGTATTTTCTGGAGCTACAGAAGCCCAATTGGCGCGCTCTCAACGGCGTTGGAAAGTAGACATCCTGGGCTTTCCAGCAATATATGATAGTCCATACTTTGCCCAAGATTTGATGATCCGGAGTTAAACGCCAGAAACACGTCATGATCCGGAGTTGAACGCCCAAAACACGTTATAACTTGGCGTTCAACTCCAAGAGAAGCCTCAGCTCGTGGATAGATCAAGCTCAGCCCAAGCATACACCAAGTGGGCCCCGGAAGTGGATTTATGCATCAATTACTTACTCATGTAAACCCTAGTAGCTAGTTTAGTATAAATAAGACTTTTTACTAGTGTATTAGTCGTCTTTTGACCATTCGGTCATTTGACCACGTTTCATCTTTGGTCTCAGTTTTGTTTTATTCTTCATCTTAGGAGGCCATTGAGCACGTTTTAGGGGGCTGGCCATTCGGCCATGCCTGAACCTTTCACTTATGTATTTTCAACGGTGGAGTTTCTGCACGCCATAGATTAAGGGTGTGGAGCTCTGCTGTACCTCAAGTTTCAATACAATTACTATTACTTTCTATTCAATTCTCTTTTATTCTTATTCCAAGATATACATTGCACTTCAACTTGATGAATGTGATGATCTGTGACACTCATCATCATTCTCACCTATGAACGCGCGTGATTGACAACCACTTCCGTTCTACTTTAGGCCGGGCGCATATCTCTTAGATTCCCCAACAGAATCTTCGTGGTATAAGCTAGATAGATGGCGGCATTCATGGGGATCCGGAAAGTCTAACCTTGTCTGTGGTATTCCGAGTAGGATCCCGGGAATCCAGAAAGTATAACCTTGTCTGTGGTATTCCGAGTAGGATTCCGGTATTGAATGACTGTGACGAGCTTCAAACTCCTGAAGGCTGGGCGTGATGACAAACGCAAAAGAATCAATGGATTCTACTCCAACCTGATTGAGAACCGACAGATGATTAGCCGTGCTGTGACAGAGCATTTGGACCATTTTCACTGAGAGGATGGGATGTAGCTATCAACAAGAGTGATGCCTCCAAACGATTAGCCGTGCAGTAATAGCGCATAGGACCATTTTCCCGAGAGGATTGAAAGTATCCATTGATGATGGTGATGCCCTACATACAGCTTGCCATGGAAAGGAGTAAAAAGGATTGGATGAATGTAATAAAAAAGTAGAGATACGAGAGGAGCACAGCATCTCCATACGCCTATCTGAAATTCCCACTATTGATTTACATAACTATTTCTATCCTATTTTATTTTCTGTTTATTAATTATTTTCGAACTCATCATAAACCAATTTAATCTGCCTAACTGAGATTTACAAGGTGACCATAGCTTGCTTCATACCAACAATCTCTGTGGGATCGACCCCTTACTCACGTAAGGTATTACTTGGATGACCCAGTACACTTGCTGGTTAAGTTGAACGGAGTTATGATCACACCAGGGATTATTAAGATCCCAATTCATCACACTATGATCTCTTTGGGGTATTTTTGATTTCATACAAATACAAAGAGACCAACTTTGAGGATCACAATTTCGTCCATCAAAAACCAATAAGAATTAAAGAAAAAAAGAATAAGTGTACGGAAGAGAAAAAAAAATAATAGAGAGAATCTCTTTTTTAATTTTGAGGAGGAAGAGAAAAAACTGGAAATAGAGAATGGAGAAATCTCCTTTCTTAATTTTGAATTTGAATTTAAAATTATAAAAATTGAAATTTCTGAAAAGTGTGTACATGTAAAGCAAGCTTATAAATAGGATAGAAAAACTTGACACGGTCATGAGATGTGAAGTGTAATGAGAATGGTTTCATATAGGAGTAGTATGTTAATAAGCGTTATGATGAATGAAGAGTGAAAACATTGATATCTTAATAAAAACTCAGAATGAACATAAAGAATGACACATTGGAATTTTACTATAGAAATAACCTTCTTTTCAAAGTATTTTTTTTTAGTGTCTAAGGATAAGAAGAAGCAAAGAAAACACACTAAACACTAGGGATGTAGTCCCGTTGCAACAACACTTTTAAATCTTCCCAAGGCTCATTCTATTCCAATTGCTGTATGCAATTAGATGCTGCATATTTAGCTAAAGCATCAGCAACTTGGTTGGCATCTCTTTGAATTAGATTGACTTCTACTCTCCAATTCCAGCGTAAGACCTCTTTGATTTTAGTCACCAAATCATTATCAAAACTTGGCACTTGGTTGTTTCTATCATTAACAAGGATAAAAGCATCCAAATAATCCGTCTCGCAAGTGACCTCTCTAAAACCAACTTTTCATGCTAGAATTAGCCTTCTCCAAATTGCAAAAAGCTCGCTTCGAAGAATAGTAGCATGTGGTAAAGAACCAGCACAACCGCGCAACCAAAAGCCATTATAATCACACATACACACCCAAAACCAACAGATTCGCCAAATATACTAGCATCACAGTTTACTTTAACCGAAAATTGGGTAGGAGGAGACCAAGAAAGTAGCAAATAAGAAGGAGTAGACACATGATGTATAGATAAGAACTTATGAAGTTCAAACTGAGAAGCATGAATGAGAGCTATAACCTTACCCATTCTCCATGGATTAGCTGGATTAAAAACATCATTGTTACGATCCATCCAAATCCACCAAATAATCGCCGAGAAGAGGAAGGCATTGGAATTTATGCCAATGCGCAACTAGCAATCTAACTGTTGACCGTGAACTTCCAAAGTCAAACTATGCCAGATAGCTTTGGCCTTGGGGCACTCACGAAGACAGTGAGAAATCGTTTCAGGTTCAGCATTATACCGAGGGCACAAATCAGAGCTGCCCAAACCTCTATGAAATTGAAAAGCAGTTGTGGGAATTGCATTATGAATACATAGCCAAATGAAAATTTTGTACTTTTTGGGAACTCGGGTCTGCCGTAACCAAAGCCAATTGGTCTGCTCCTCCCAACCGAAAACACGCTTACAAAGCCACAAGTAGCCATTTCTAGAAGAATAAATATTGGAAGGAGTTGCTGACCACCTCCAACCAGCCCCTTCACCCATTTGACAATCTGGATTATATGAAAGAATACTCTGTTTAACAAGGTCAGGTAAGGGAGTGTGGCACCTCTCAAGCTTCCACTGTCCGTTCTCCCAAAAATCACTGATATTACACTCAAAATCAGAAATATGAACATACGGCATTTCCTTGGCCAAGGGACCTTCCATCCTCCATTTTCCAAACCAAAAGGATTGGTTAAGAGGACCAATATTCCATGTGAAACCATCTCTTAAAAGATTAAAGGCCTTGCAAATACTCCTCCATACATGAGATGCATTTCTGGGAGGCATGAAGAGACTAGTATCAAACTTTTTGAGGTATTTATGAAAAATCAGTTGGACCCAAAGCTTCTCCGGACAGTTAAAGAGCTGCCAAATTAGCTTCCCTATCAGAGCAACATTAGCGCAAGCCGTATCTCTAATGCCAAGCCCACCAAATTTCTTTGGGGTGATAATTGTATTCCAATTAGTCAGACTTAAACCCCTTCCATCAACTGTTCCTTTCCCCAGAGAAGTAATCTTATCACATACAGAGGAAGGGAACAAAGATACATGCATTCGATAAGTTGGAATGGAAGCTGCTACTGAATTAATGAGACAAAGCTTGCCAGCTCTATTGAGAAGTCTGCCCTTCCAGTTAGCCAGCCTACCTTTGATCTTATCCACAATACCATTAAAAGAGGCTCTAGTAACTCTGGCATGGTGAAGATTAACTCCAAGATATTTACCCAAGTCTTAGGTAAAACGGATAGAAGAGACACCAGTGAAAGCTCCTTCCTTCTATTATTGACATTCTTAGAGCACATGGCCTTTGATTTGTCCAAATTAATCTTCATCCCCGATGCTCTACAGAAGCTTTGGAGGGCATGCATAACACATACTACCTGAGATTTTCGCGCTTTACAAAAAAGAAGAAGATCGTCTGCAAACATGAGATGAGAAATTCTAGGACCACCCCTAGTCACTGCCACTGGATCCCAAAGGCCCGAATCAACCTGATTAGCAATGTACCCAGTTAGGCGCTCCATACATAAAACAAAAAGGTAGGAAGACATGGGGTTTCCCTGTCGAATGCCTCTTCTAGGAGCAAAACTGTCTAATCTATTTCCATTCCATAATAAAGTCAACGAGGAAGCTCGAACACAAGTCATAATTAATCTGATAGTAGTTGAAGGAAAACCAAACTTGCCCAAAGTATGCTCTAGGAACCGCCAATCAATCCTGTCATAAGCTTTTTCCAAGTCTATTTTGAAAGCAAGAGTTTCTTTATGGGACTTGGTCTGTTTCATGAAGTGTAGAATCTCTTGAGCAATGATTATATTGTCGGGGGCGCCCCTCCCTAGGATAAACCCACCTTGAAGAGGACCGATAATCTCTGTCATGAAAGGTCGAAGGTGATTAACAAGAACCTTTGTGCTGACCTTATAGACCACATTACACAGACTAATAGGCGAAAATCCTTGAAATAAGATGGAACATCTACCTTCGGGATAAGCACAATAAAAATCTCCATGATTCTTATATCAATAAGATTACCCCTGAAAGCACTTTCCACAAGCTGCCAAATATCCACTCCTACAATTTCCCAATACTCCTTAAAGAAATAAGTCTGAAAGCCATCCGAACCTGGAGCCTTAAAGGAGTTCGTGCTAAACACTGCTGCTTTAACCTCAGCAAGAGTCACTGGAGCAGTAAGTGTCTCACAAGCTTCAGCACTAAGACAAGGCAAAGTAACGTCTCCCAAGCAATCCACTTCTACCTCCTCCGTAGAACAAAAGAGATTCTTAAATAAAGAAGTGGCCTCTTGTTGAAGAATTTCTGAATCTGTAGACCAAGAACCATCAGAAATAAATAGCCCGTTAATCTTATTAAATATCCTGCGAACCAATGTTTGAAGGTGGAAGAACTTGGTGTTTCTGTCACCAAACCGCACCCATTGTTCTCTTGACTTTTGAAACCAAAACAACTCCTCTTGAAGCAAGATGCGGTTATAATCTTCATTAAGTTCCTTTTCTTTAATCCTTAATGAAAGAACATCAGTCACCTCCAACCTCTTTTGCATGGCGCTGATCCGATTCTCTAAATTCCTCTTCTTAGCAAAAATATTACCAAAGACCTTAGCATTAAAGTCCAAGGACCCTTGCTTAACAGCATTTAAATTTGTAAAGATACTATGATTATTACCACTCTATGCATTTTGTACAACTTGCTTGAAGGAAGGGTGAGTACTCCAGGCAGCTTGGAAATGGAATGGCATATCTCCCTTTGGCTGAGAAATACTATGGCACCTTAATAAAATAGGACAATGATCAGAGTGAAGCCGACATAAGATTTCAGCATAAGATGTATATGTATTCAACATATTTCTTTACAATGTTTGCTCATAAAAATGCCTTTAAACCCCTTTTTTTTTGGTCCGCTTCTTTGATTGGTACCTATAAGATGAGAGTATATTCTACTCTCAATTTAGATTTTGAACAAAATCCCCAAACTTTAGGCTGTTGATGAATGTCAATTCGATGGAATATCAAAAAATCACTGTAATATATTGCATTATGAACTTAATTTTAATGCAGCGTAAAAAATTTTATACGGTGAACTAATCATATTTATACGGTTAGTCACAAAAACAAATCATATTTATATGGTTAGATAATTTTTTAGTTTTAAATATAAAATTTAAAAGGAGTGCTACACATACAAGTAATTTGGTTTACAAGTCATATAAGTTAGGAGAAACTTAACAAAAAGCACGCTGACCCATATACGATTTTCATGGCGTGTTTTGCGTTCCTCCTTCTCCTCCTCCTCTTCATTCTTCTTCTCATTCTTCTTCTCCTACTCTTCTTCTTCTTCCTCCATGAAAACGTGTTTCTTGCCAAATTTGATCTCCTTCGTGCGTTCTCTTTTTGCCTTTTCATTCGTTGTTTTATCTGCGTTTATCACTGATATTCTTGCTTCGTTTTTTTTTCGATTTTCATGGTTTCTGGAATCAAGCTTTGAAATCGTTTTGAAGATAATGGAACTTCAGAAATACACCCAAACGATTACAGAAATACACCCAAAGGATTACAGAAATACACCCAAACGGTTATAGGAATTCACCTAAACGATTATAGAAATACACCCAAAGGATTACAGAAATACACCAAAAGGATTATGAAAATACACCCAAAGAATTTAAGAACACCCAAAATTCGTTGAAGTACACCTTATGCATAATTTAGAACTCTTTCTCTTTTTTCTCATCATCTTCTGCTGCTTCTTCTTCTTCAAAAACGATTTCAAAGCTTGATGTCAAAAAATAATGGAAATCGAGAATAACGAAGAAAGAAAACAGAGAGAAAAGCACGTAAATGAAGAAGAAGAAAGAGAAGGCAAGAAACGAAAGAAAAGAAGAAGAAGAAGAAGAAGAAGAAGAGGAAGAAGAACGTATAAGAAGAAGAAGAAGAAGAAGAAGGTACAGAAGATAAGGAGGAAGAAGATGAAAAACGTGCAGTCAAAAAGAACGAGGAGAAACACGATGATGAAGATGAAACACTTCAAAAACGAAGAAGATGAAGAAGAAGAAGAGGCACGGAAAAGAAGAAGAAGAGGCACGGAAAAAAAGGAGAAGGAGAAGAAAAAGAGGAGGCATGGAGAAAGAAAAAGAAGAAGAAATAAATGACTTGTATGACTTGTATGTAAAAACGCTTGTATATGAAGAATTTCTCAAAAATTAATTACTTATATATGTAAAACTCTTTTAAATTCTTGTATTATTACTTATTTGTAGAAATTCTGTTATAATTTCATGAAAGTTAAACAGTTGAAAAGAAAATATATTTGGCTAACAACAGATAGAATGTTAACCAAAAAGAATAAAGAATGAAACAAACAGAAGACGAAATGTCCATATGTCCAAGATTATGAATTATGATATAGTACATAGTATATACAAAATAAGATGTGCATTCACATGACTCAATAAAAGGCATTAACAGTTTTTTTCTTTTTTTTTTTTTTGGTATACTCTTTTTTTTTATTTCTGCATATGACTCGTTAAAATAGCAAGTAAGAATGGAGTCTAAGATCGAAGACTGTTTCTTTGAGGAAAGGAAGAAGGTCTTAGCAACGACAACAGAAAAGTAGCGTTTGACACGTGGCATGCGTGTATAAGTTGCGTGGTTTGGCGGTTGGTTGTGTGGCGCTGGTACAGAGAGAGACTTCCTCGCCTATTCTCCCGCCACTATTCTGATCTTCTCTTTCCCGCTCTCTCTTTTCGCACTTTCCCACCAACGTAACGCACGTAACATTCCTCAACAATAGATAACAAAAAAAAAAATATATGTGATGAATTAATTTGTAAAAATCTGGTAATTGAATGGACTCGATCTCCTCTTTTGACTCTCTTCTCTTCTTTTTTTTTCCTCTTGCTTTTTGGTTCTCCGGGATCCTGTTAAATGGCAATGAGAAATTGTTATGAAAATTAAATTAAAGTTATAATGAAATCTTTGAAATTTAACATGCAGCGTTGGATTTCGGCATCCATATCGCATGCACAATAAATTTGTTTTCTTCAGCACCGGCCTTCCGTGACCAGCTTCTCAATATTTCTTCTTTGGGAAGATGATGGCATGTGCTCATCCCTCAATCCAATTAATTATAGTTGCATTAAGATTTTTGCTTTTTCTGTTAAATAGATGACACATTTTCTGGCCCTCGATCTGCTTATTTGATTGATTGATAAAATGCCCTCTATTAGATAGTTTGTCTTGTTTACATTGCGTTGCATTCTGTGATATAATTAGTTTACACTACCGTGATTCTAAGTTCTAACTTCAACTTCGGTTCGGGATGGATTGGATATTAATTTCAGCTTTGGAGAGCTTTACAGGAAATGTGACGATTCCTTGCGAATTTGGTTGAAACATGGCTCAATGAAAATCTGAGGTTGATTGTTCCTCCAGGGACATAGCTAGTAATGAATAATTCCACATCAGAGAACCACAATACAGAATCCAAAGAAATGGGCAGCCCAAAGCCCATTTCTACTGGAATTTGTAAAAATGGTTTTATAGTCTCTATTCATGGCGAGGTTGAAGGTATGATCGATGGAAGATGGGACTTAACCCCTTCTTAGTAATTACTAATAATTTGCATTTGATGTACTCCTCAGCTCAAGGGTTTTATTACTTGAACATTATTAATTATTTTCAGCGAAACATCGATTGCTTTTGGTTCAATGGATATCTACCCTTCTTCCTTCACTGAACTTACCGATAAATATCACGGACGATGTCTTAAGAGCATGCTTGAGGGATGGTATCGTTTTGTGTCAGATACTGAACAAGCTTCGCCCAGGTTCCGTCCCGGTGGTAATACTAATTTTTTTAAGCGGGAATTAATTAGCATTAACTATTGATTTTAGATGTTACCTCTCTCTCAGTTTGGCTTAGCTTCCCTTTTGTAGGTTAGTGAATTTGATCATGAAGAAAATCTAAAATCGTTTCTGAAAGCTATGGATGGATTGGGATTGCCTCAGTTTTCAATATCAGACCTGGAGAAGGTATAAGACACCTGCATTCTCACTTCTTAGCATAGATCTTATATACAGGACAGCATAAATGTTGATGTAATTGGTATTTGTGTAGGGATCCATGAAGGTCGTTGTGGATTGCTTGTTATCACTCCGAGCAAAGAGTTTGCAGAATGTTTTCTGGGATAACAATTCTTCTACCACTAATTCCAAAGTAGGAAGCCCTCACGGGATTACAGCTCCCAGTGTTCCATTTCCACCATCATTCGAGACGACCACAAAGCACCATCGTTCCCTGAGTAGCCCATTCTTGACAGGTGGAAAAAACATATCTCCTAAGACATAAAACTTGCATGCAGTTGTCTTCGCATAAATTTGATAGTTGAAAACTGTTAGATAGCAGTTTTAGTCAAATATATCAAATTGTCTAATGGTTCTTAGCTATTAACTTCACATTAAGATAACTATACATGAGTCTCCATCCTGAGATATGTATCTGCTATCCTGCAATTCATCAAGTGTTACTCATTGCAGAGTCACCAACTTCATTACTGCACCAGGGTCACAAGTTCCACGAGGGGTTTGAGGTGTTTCAAGGGAAAGAAGAAAGTTATGCAGATCTTTCTCCAACAAAAATATCAGAAATGGTCAAATCAGTCAGTTTAGACGTGAGTTCAATCCACATTTGCACGTTGGTATGAATGTAATACAACATCATTCATATGTTGCAGTATCTGATGTTGCAGAATGCACCAACTCAGTCACTTCTGGGTGTTGTGAATGGTATTCTTGAAGAAACCGTTGAAAAACGAAATGGTGAAATGCCTTATGTATGTATGGCCTTAACAGATTTCTGGTTTGTGTTGCACATCGCTCGTTTCGTTCATTCATTAATATTTATGATTCTTATTCAGCGCGTCGCCTGCTTGTTGAGAAAAGTTTCCCAGGAGCTTGAGCGCCGCATGTCAGCCCAAGCAGAACATTCAAGAACTGTATGCCAAATACACTCATTACTACTTTGACTTGTTTTTCTTTCTGCATTGATTTCATCATATCACTTTCTTGCCCTGTCCTGTGCCATCAGCAAAGCAATCTTTTCAAGGTTCGTGAAGAAAAGTATCAATCCAGAATTAGAGTACTTGAGGCGCTTGCGACTGGAAATAATATAGAAGAGGATGAGGTATCATAAGTAACTCTGTCTAGTACTCGTTATGTCAGAACTGTATCCCTTTTAAATTCTTTCCAAATTTGTTAGAGTTTCTATTTATCAGAGGGAACTTTGTATAACAGATCATTGCTAGCCAGCTTCATCTGCGAAAAGTAATGTTTTCTTACTTTGCGTGATTAGCAACATATACACCTCTTAGAAAAGAGGTTTTCATTCGCATATTCGTGTTAAGTGCAGGCTGAGAAGTTCGCAGTGGAAGAAAATAAGCCTGATGACAGGGATTTTGAAAGGTCCATGAAAAAGCAGGAGGACAAAATTTTGGAAATTTCAGCATTGACCGAAGATTTAGAAACAAGAAAAAAAGCACTTGAATTAAAATGCTCACGATTAGAAGTAGAGGCTATGGAAGCTAAAGCAGAAATAGAACAGAAAACTAAAGCATATGAGCAGCAATTAGAAGAATGGCGCAATAAGTGTAAAGAGCTTGAGTCTTCTTATGTTTCAAAATATAACAAGTGGAACATGAAAAAGAACCAGATGCTAAACGTTGTAAATTTTCAATCTAGTAACCTAGAGGTACGCTTACAAATGTGTTAATGTCAAATATGATATTCACGATGCTAAGCATTATAATCTTGTGTGCAAATTTTTGAAAACTTGCAGAAAATGAAATTATCTTGGGAGTCCATTAAGCAAGATGTTATGCAAGAGCAAAAGGTTTATGCAGAGGAGTGTAATCAATTAGGTATGTTCTGTTGTTCCCATGTCATGTTAGCGCTCACTCTTCCTATTTTATTTTACACTTTGGTTAACAAGAAGCTGTTAATCATTTTATTTTAAACCGCTCAGGTGTAAATCTTAAATCACTGGCGCATGCAGCCGAGAACTATCAGGTTGTTGTGGCTGAAAATCGAAAATTGTTCAATGAAATCCAAGAATTAAAAGGTGCCATTATCTTTGCTACTTTTATTAGGGATCATCCAATGTAGGCGAATAGGGAATTCACATAATTTCTTTCTTTTTGGATGCAGGAAACATCAGAGTGTATTGTCGCATTAAACCATTTACTGCTGGGGCCAAAGAAAAACAGTCCATTATAGAACACATTGGAGAGGATAATTTGGTTGTGGCAAATCCCACTAAGCAAGGGAAAGATGCTCTCCGGTCATTCAAATTTAACAAGGTTTTCGGGCCTGAGGCAACTCAAGGTTCAATTCTGTATACTCAGGGTTTTCTATTGAGTTGCATTGTTCACATTCTGATGATCGATACTGTTTGAATGATGCAGCGGATGTATACGCCGACATACAGGCACTTACAAGATCAGTTCTTGATGGATATAATGTATGCATATTTGCTTACGGTCAAACTGGTTCAGGGAAAACTTACACAATGGTATGAACCTTCCCCGCACATGTTAACTTAATGCTACATAATTGAAGGAATTTCGTTCTGATTCTATACAATGGAAACTTTTGTTAGACTGGTCCAACCGGAGCAACTAGCGAGAATCTTGGTGTTAATTATCGGGCTCTGAATGATCTTTTCAGACTTTCCACAAGTAGAACGAGCTCCATTGAGTATGAGATCGGAGTACAAATGGTTGAGATATACAATGAGCAAGTGCGCGATTTGTTATTAAATGATCATTCTCCTAGACAAAGATATCCTTTTTCTTTATATATATGCATATATATTTAAAAGAAGACGCAAATAATATATATTTTGATTTATTACGCGAGTGTTGTTTCCTTGATTTGCACACACTTGGGATACTTACTCACTCGCAGCCAGAGGGATTGGCAGTGCCTGATGCAAGCATGTTCCATGTTAATGCGCCTTCAGATGTGATTAAGCTAATGGACATTGGACTGAAAAATAGAGCCATAAGCGCTACTGCAATGAATGAAAGAAGTAGCCGTTCACACAGTGTGGTGACGATTCATGTTCGAGGGAAAGATTTGAACTCGGGTTCCACACTGGTTGGTAATCTTCATTTGGTGGATTTGGCAGGAAGCGAAAGGGTAGATCGGTCTGAAGTAACCGGAGATAGGCTTAGGGAGGCACAACATATAAACAAATCACTGTCTGCATTCGGAGATGTGATCTTTTCCCTCTCCCAAAAGAGCTCTCATGTGCCATATAGAAACAGCAAGCTCACTCAGCTACTCCAAGCTTCTCTTGGTGGTCACGCAAAGACGCTCATGTTTATCCAAATCAACTCCGACGTAAATTCGTATTCCGAAACAATGAGTACTCTCAAGTTTGCTGAAAGGGTTTCTGGAATTGAGTTAGGAGCTGCACGAAGTAATAAAGAGAGCAAGGATGTGAAAGAATTAATGGAACAGGTGGCTTCTCTGAAGAACAGTGTGTCGAAAAAAGACGAGGAGATTGAGCGGCTACAATTACTTCACTTTAAGCAACTCCAAAGACCAAGCACAAGCAGAAGTCCGAGGGATGAATCCCTCCGACGAACGAAATCCTCTATTGGAGGAGACAAAACTCCTCGGGAAAGCTGGAGTTACACAGATGCAGACTTTGATGAAAGATCCAACAATAATTCTGATTATGGTTATGGTTCTGAAAGCTCAAAATCATCAGATAAGATGGACAAGTGAGTAGTGCTAAAGAATTATATATATATCAAGTTCAGAAATGATAGTGTTGACTTCTTCTTGTTTTATTATGCAGACCGAAAACATTACAAAGAAGCGTTCAATCGATGAAGAAAGCATCAGTCCGAGTCCCATCTCCCACGAAAACACAAAGGGACCCTCCTAAGATGTCACCAGCTCCAGGTGGGTATGTCAAACTCAAAGTCTCAAACTAAACTTGCAACTCTCCATTTTCTTCCTCGCATACTTGTCTCTCAACTTTATTCACAAATTTCATTTCAGGTATAAGGAAAAGCGCCAGTATTGGCCACCTAAGACAACCAGGTTCAAAACGGTGGCAGTAACAGCCACACGCTAGTTACCATTATATGTATATTCTTTTTCACTATCCTACGCGCATATTGCAATTGTAAATATATATCTATCTATAACACTCAAGAGTGTAGTGAATCATATATTCCATTGACTAATTCAGAGGCGACTTTAAACGGGAAGCATAAAATGCTACGGTACGAGTGACAAATAACTTACAAGTTCGATTCTCAACCTGCGCACCCTTGATCTTGGAGAAAACCTCTTCTCTTACAATTTTGCAAACACATTGATCCTGAGAGTCCTACAGCGCAATTATTGGCGTTTCAATAACTACATTCTTGAATCGTACACTCATTTCTTAAAAGAAAATAAAAAAATGAGATGCTTGGACAAGCGAATTACAATACTTTTCGTTTCGTTTTTGTGTTTTTTTTTTTTTTTTGTTTATTGAATTGACAATTTTGCCATCTTGCGAATCCCAGCTGGGTTTGGAGTCCTTTATTTCAGGGATTTTATTATTATTATAAGCTTCCAAGTTGCAAATTAATCAACAAAACTGAGGTCACGAGGGCCCAAATTTAAATTCATGATGTCTCAACCACTAACCATCGAAACAAAAATATGCACACTTGTTGTCGGTTGCCGTAAACGCTTTACTTGTGTTTGCGACATACTCACATGCGCATTACATTCCCACTAGCTGGCTCGTCCTACCCGTCTCTCATTCCAGAAAATCCATTACATTATAATACAAGACAAATCCCCCTACAATCCATTATCATATGCGCTCTTACCTTTTTCAGTGGTAGATTACTTTGTATACACAACTCAACTCTTTAAGGTTAGGTTATCATATCAAACAGGCAACACTTTCCCAAACAATCAAAAAGCATAATAATATACACACAAATTTCAAAGATTAATTCTCAATTTCCTCCGAATTACAATCACAAAAGTAGGAGGACGTGACTCGCAGACACAGCCCAATTACAGAGTCTCCATAAAGCCTAACAAGGGAGAAAAAGAAACTAGAAGAACAAGAACAAGGATTTTGCTTCCCTTTTTCTTCTTCTCTCTGCATTGACCTCTTCTTATTCATCCAAGGAAGATGAAAACTCTCCTTTTCTCATTTATACATGACATTACTAATAAACAGAAACTTTCATGGACCAATATATACATGTAATTCACACTAAACAACACTGAATAAAGATTAGCTCCTCTTTCCAAAAAAAACAAACAAAAAGAATCTCCTCTGCTAATTTCAACTTGGTTGATTTAAAATCCTCTACCTTTTCTCTGCTTCCTGGTTATTAGACTATTGGAATCACCCTTTTTCGCCTTTCTTGTTCTCTACCTTTCAAAAATGGTTTACGCTACCGCAGAGATGCTGCAGTTGCTCCTATCTCTGCTAAGAGACTCAAAACCTACAATCCTGACGGCAGCCGGAGCGTGGCCAAATTTCATGGGAACACAGCTTCTCGGAGCCGATGAAGATGATGGAGAAGAGGATGGCATGGTAAATGGACTAAAATTCCCATTATTACCAAATTGTTCATCCTGTATTACAGGGTTCGAGGCCCTGCTTGGTGGAGATCCGCAGAAAAACGGTGGCGACGCCGCCGCCACTTCCACCAGATCCCCGGTTCTTTCTGGGTAGCAGCCTCCCTGGAAGAAGAGATATTTGGTATCAGAAGGAATAACACTACATAAGAAAATCTATGACCAGATTAAAGATTGATTTAGTGGATCTATCAAGAAACCCTCTCTTTATTTCACCATATAAATGAAACACAGAATCTCAAGATTGAGGCAGGAAATAAGCTAACCTTGGGGAGGATGATGTCCAGAAGGTCAGCTCGAGCAGGTGAATGGTAGCTGAAATATTTGAGGCGACGGTTAGAATTTAGAAAATGAAGATTTAGTTTAATCTTAGGGTGGGGAGATAGAGATACCATACCTGGTGGGGGAGGGGCAGGTGAAGAGAGGCAATCGACGAGGTTTAGGGCAAAGCAGTGATCCTCCCATTCCCATAGTCATGTCCTCGTAGCTCTGTTGGTACCTGCAGCTATTCATCATCTTCACTTGGCAGAGAGAGAAGGAAAGAAAGAAGGTACTCTGAATCTGAGACCGTGAGAACAAGAACAAGATAGATGGATAGATAGGGGAAGGGAGATAAGAGCAAGAAGAGGGGACTTTATTGGGAGATAGGATTCACACCACACGTGCTGTTGATGCTCTCATTTCTGTATTTTTGACATGTTTTCTCTGTTTTGCCCTTTGTGATTGGGTTTCTCTTGAGGCAGATGCAGGTGCAAGTGTTAATTGCATTGTCCTTAGATTCCAAGTTAGATGTGTTGATCACAACGTGCATGCATTTATTGTGCCTCTAACTACGATCTACAACCAACATCTCCCTTTCATTTCCTTCCTTTATATAAGCTCATCAAATCTAATTTTATGTATATATTTTAATTTTTTTTATTAAAGTAACTCATAAAAAACTTGTTTGTATGTCATTAAAATATGAAAAATATATTTTTAATAAAAATTATTTTCTATTTTTTAGTATATTTGATAAAATTTTAATAATAAAAATAAAAAATAGAAAAGTAAAATTTACATAAAAAAATATTTTTAATATAATAAATAAATAAATATTTTTATGTTATATCCAAATATAATTATTAGATGAAAAAATATGTTTACATAAAATATCTGAAAATAAAATTATTTTATTTTTTAAAAGATTTTTTTAAATAACTTAAAAAAATTCTTCTCATAAAAATTTACTTAAACAAGTTTTTAAATAAATAAAATAAATATTTTATTTATCAATATAGGTAATTTATAATGTTTTTTACCATTCTATTACTTATCGATAAGACACTTGACGAAGTCTATGTATCACGATTGCACACATGATATGTGGGAGATAATGATCAATACGTATTTCGTTTACACTGTAAACAAAATAAATGCAAGTTATGATGTTTTTACTGTAATGAGATATAGTATGACAAATTTCAAGCAGCTATAAAATGATATGTAACTATTTGTATTCTCCACAAATATTTTACTTCTTTTTTTCTCTGTTTTTCTTCAAAATTTAAGAAAAAATGTCTAGTAGTAGTAAATATGTGGTTGTAAGTATGTATTGCAATTGTCATATGAGAAACAGTGACACTAGAGTGATATTTGAGTGCGATAATCCTATTTTGTTATGCACGCAGAAAGTAAATTCTTTGTCTAAGCTAAATAATCTAATATTAAGGAACATCAGTACTAGCGGGTCAAAAAAGGTTGGAAGAGTTAGGTATAGGTTACTAGCACCAATAAAAAATGAGATTTTTCAGTTTCATCTATTTTGCCTCCATGGCAATGAGTATGTGTGCCTCATTTTTGACATCCACGAAAAAATTATGGCGGAATAAGTGATGGAGCTTTCTGCGGATGTTGGTGATGTTGGTGGCGATGGATCTAACTATTCGAATTTTGTCTAGGATGACCCACCTCTTGCACCATCACTGCTGCATTGTGCTAGTCGGTAGACATGGATGTGGATGGTGAGGAGTCTAATGATGAGTATGTTGTCGATAGCAACGATAATAATTCTTCTGAGAATGATGATGATGAGGAGTTTGTACTGGAGACCCCGGTAGACGCATTAGTTTGGTATCTTCTATCTATTCCGCAACCAATTTCGGCCTTATCAGTTGTACTCAATCATTATCATGTATTCGATCTGGATGCAATGCACAAGAAAACTCCATTTTTTGATATGGGCGAGAACAATTACATCATAGACAATAGTGTGGAGTTTAGGGTTGGACACAAATTCAAAAGCAGAAAGGCAATATTACAAGGTTTGAAGAATTACAACATCTGAAGAATTACAAGTTTTTATTTATAATATACTATAAATCATAGAATGAAGTGAATCAATAAAGGAATACATAATCTAGAAGTCAAATCAAATCAAACAATAATACATACATAGACAGCTTCAACTCTAAGAGTAAAAATTTCTTCTTGTATGCTCGTACGATATAACAGATTCAATGTGTAGCCTATACGTTAAGCTAGCAACGCTCTTGTTAGTTGAGGTCTGAGTCAGATGCATCTAGATTAAGTCAAAACCATCGTTAACTACAATTTTTTAGTTTCAATCTCCAAAATCAATTCAAATCATATTAATTTCAAGTAAGACAAACTATTTAATTTTTCAAGTCATTAAACCAAATCAAATCAATAATATGTTTTGAATAATTTCATTTCAAATCATAAGAACTTTTTAACACAATTCATAAATTTACAACATATAAAAAAATATATAAACCAAAAATATTTTAAAATTTTGAAAATGTGCTTATAGTTTGATAAAATTAAATATTCTACGGCTACAAAATTTTCAAAAAAATAAATTATATACAGTCTCGTGTATTTTCTAAAAATATAATTTTTATAAGATAATCATTTAATTAAAATGAACCAATTATTGTAATCAAATCACATTCTTCAAATACTAACTTCATAAATGCAATTAAAAATAATTATAAAGTATATTTAAAATAATTATAGATATAAAGTTTACTCTCAATCTGGTGGTTGGTGCAAATGAACCAAAAATAATTTTGTAGATAATTCTGAGTGTATTACTAAACCACTGATTGATATTCAATAATTCTACGACTCTAAAAATAATACTATAATAATATATGTAAGCTAATAATGTTATTAATTTAATATAATATTGTTTAATTTGACAAAAGTTCTAAATTTTTTAACTATTTGAATCCTAATTCAAATTTTCTAGTGTCCATATATATACATTCATCCAAAGTCAGCAATATGAGTAATTATTGAGTCAAAGAGTTATTTTAAAATTTTAATAATTATTGAAATTCAAAAATAGAAGAATTTTTTCTTATTTACTAAACTAAAACTTTTTAATGGAGTTGTGAAAAAATAAATAGATGATATGAGGCAAGATGCATATATAAGGTGTTGTAAACATGATAAAAGAATAAAAACAAGATCAATGAAGCGAGTAAAAATATTGCTAGACAAAAGATAGAAAAAATAGAAAGGTAGAAAGAATTTTAAAGAAGAAAAATATGAAAGAGAAAAAAAAGAGAGTTCTAGAAGAGAAAGTAGAGAATGAGAAACGGTAGAGTAGATATTTTTATTCTAAATAGTATGTGAGTTTCATATCTTATTTCTCTCTCTTCTTTTTTTATTTTTATTATTATTTTTTATTTTTTCTCTATCATTACATGAGCACCGAGTTGTGAAGTCGAATTGACTAAAATACTATGTGTGTTGCAAACAAAAGACAACAAGATATCCTTAGAGTCTCCATGTCATCCTACGACAAAATCTTGAATATTGGTAATGTCAAATTTAATTGTGGTATATATTCTTATTTATCATGACTATTTTTATTATAAATGCCTATCATATATATTTATTTTGTTCGGGAGGTGCTTAAATTTAGAGTTGTGCACACCTGTTTAGCCCCCACCATGTCCCAAGATCATCGACAGTTAGACAACAATCTCATTTGTAGTGTCATCCCGCCTCTCATGCAGGCCAACCCATCAGTCAGTATACCTGTTCTACAGAGTGTAGTTAGACAAAGCTATCACTTCAAGTCCTCATACAAAAAGATCTGGATGGCGAAGTAAAAGGTAATTGCATAGATATACGTGAGTGAAAATCACGCAAGTATCCACTCACTGGCTCTCCGTCAGTGCGTAACCCAAGGTGGTACGCAATGTCTTGTGTAAACCCAAAGTAATTAGTAAATAATTAACTAATAAATTAATTATTATTTTAAGAAATTGGAAAATCAAATTTTTTAGTTTCATGAAGTAGAAATAATTAAAATATGGATTTTGACACTAATTTTAAAGATTTTAGTCTAAAATCAGACTAACAGACCAAACCAATTGAACCGGATTCAAACCAGACCCAAGGCCCAATCCGTTCACTTCCTTATAAGTGGCTTGAGCCACTTCTCCCTCAATGAAAAGGAAATTCACGTTGCTGAATGGAGAAGAGAGAAAATGGGGGAAAGAAAACCTAACATCTTTGAAATTCAATCGTCTATAACTTTCAATTCGGAGTTCTAATTGACGAGCCGTTAGCGGCCATGCATCTGTTTCGAAATTATCTACGAAAGCTACTAAACAATTTGGGGTACTCTAGTAGTGGATAATCACCGGATTTTGTCCATTTGACTCATGGGTAATAATTGTGTATCTTGTTGAATTGGAGTTAAATTAGTGGATATTGAAAGCTTGGGATTGAATCCTGAGAGTTGAAAATTCAATTGGTGAGGAGTTAGAGCTTTGAAGCTTAAGGAACGGTGGATAATTGAGGTGTTCTGGGCTTAGGAAGGAATCGGCTAAGGTATGGTTTTGGTTTATCGTAGATAATATATAATGTTTTATGAAAACATAGGCTAGATAACCATAGGATAAATTGTATAATATGAAATGTCGAGGTTTAGTGACTCATTGTTGGAAATTATTGAGTGTGTGGTTGAAATGCATAATGATTGATTATTAATGATTGTGAATAATGATGATGAGAATGATTGATGAATGATATTGAATTATAACGATGAGCTTTGAAATGAATAATGAATGTGATAAATAATATTGATAGTAAATGATGATGAGGATAGGTTGTGTGAGTGATTTGGATGGGACTCGAGAAGGGTGGCAAAGTCCGAGTTTTAGGGGAGGTATTGTTGAAATTTTATGAGAAATTTTGGGAAGTTTTGTATTAGTTAATTTGGATGGAAGAATAGTTTATCTGATTAAGATTGAATGAATGTATGTTTGTGATACCTGAGCAGTGGCAAGGATTGTAGTTCGTTCCGCTTGCTCTGAGTTAATGTTTGAGATACCTGAGTAGTAGCAAGGATTGTGGTTCGTTCCGCTTACTCCAAGTTGAGCTTATAAACACCCACCTGGATAGTAGCAGCAGTAATGGTTATTCCACTTACTCCGGCTTGAGCGGGTAGTAATAATAGGGGTTGTGGCTCAGTCCCTCTTGCTCCTCGAAGGGTGTTTCTATCCACGGTTAGCTACCAGGACATGTCGAGATTGGCTATTTAACCGACATATGATATTATCAGCCATAGGGCAGGCATACATCATATGCATATGTGTGTTTTGTTTGATTGTGCATTAATTAGGCTTGCCTATGTGATTATTATGCTTACCTGCTATATTTGCTACCTGCTGTATCTATATCCTACTTGTGTTTGCTTTGTTTGTATTGCTTGTCTATGCACTAGAATTTTGGAGGATTGGAGGAAGGCGAAAATTAGGGTTTAAGTTAAAAAGAGTTAGAAATAAGAACCTTAGATAACTTACCCTGTTTATGGTTTTCAATTTATAAACTTTAAGATTTAAATCTAAGTATTGGAGTTCTAGAATTGTCTCTGACTTTTAATTTTGGGACCTTATATCTTATGTACTTAGGCACCTTTACCATATTGAGAATCCCCTGGTTCTCATTCTATACATATATTGTGGTTTTCAGATGCAGGTCAGGAGGTACCTTACTGAGCATTCTGGAGACTTTGTGGAAGCGAAGAACTTTGGAGACTTAGAGTTGTACTTTATTTATGTTTATATATGTATACAGATTCTCCATCTTGTATTTTATACTTGTCCCTCTTAGAAGTTGACTAGGAGAAACAGGTTGTCAGTTTTACGAGTCTAGAATATCAACCTTTGCTTCGCAAATTGATTTCGGTGCTTGATATTTATATTTTGGAATTCTAATATATGCTTATGGTCTTTTAGCTTTCCTTTCGATCTTGCTTATCCGTCCACGCTTATCTTTTGTGAGTGACGTGATTTCTGTTTCAATTTTGCTTGACTTCTTTTTCAAGGATCATAGTTATAACTTCTTTCAACAATATCTATGTACGTATTTTTATTTTAGAGGTCGTAGCGCCTCACCACCTTTGATTTACGTCCTAAGAATAAAGCTCTGTGTAGTAGGGTGTTACATCCTGTAGGGTGATGGTGTACTCACCCCAAGGCAAGTGAAAAATGTGGGTCTTTGGACGCCAACGCTCTACGAATATAGTAATCAAGGAATTGTCAAAGACAAAGTCCCTAAGCTGCACTGTGTCTCCAAAGCCAGCCTCCCTTAAGTAAGGGAGAATGATGTCCAGCAGTACAAGAGTGTGGCTCACTTGCCTAAAGAGTAGTAGGCGTGTTCCCTGTTAAAAGAAAAAAATAGTTTAATAACAAATTTATTTCAATTGTAAAATTTTTATTTCGAAATAAAAATATAAAAAGTAACGAAAAACAATTATTCTACATTTCAGAGCTAACCTTAAAAATCAAATATTTAAAAAATTATCAAACATCATTGCAACAAATATCCAATAAAACAAGTTCTCTAGCATATTCAACATTAAAATTAAAAACATAAAAGTAACAACATTAACCTGAAAATTGATCGCTCCCGCAATGTGCCAAGTCGCATTTAGACAGTTAATGCTATCGTTCTGTGCATCTGCGAGCATCATAACATTCGAGTATGTCAAAAATATCAAAAAAATGTCCGATAAAGAGAAAAATGAAGGTTAAGGGGGGGAAAGAAAGTGCCAATCCAAGCACTGTAAATGAGTTACTTATATAGGCATGTCTTAGACTATTCTCGTTTACAGTGTAAATGAAATAAGACTGTGCATATGCTACTAGTCATAACACGTGTGTAAACGTGGTACGTAGAATTTGCCACATGTCTTATCTTATTTATATTGTAAACGAAAAGATATACACAATCTTATTTTGTTTACATTGTAAATTAGATAAGTAAAGTAATGAAAAATTATAAATTACCTGTATTAATAAATAAAATATTTATTTATTTATTTAAAAAATCTCTTAAACAAGTGAAAAAAAAGATAAAATTTTATTTTTTTATATCATTACAAATATATACAAAATAAATACACAAAAAATATCATTTTTTTAATAAATGTTTACCTCATATCAGGAACAATGATATTATCATTAAATTACTGGATTTTAATTTTATGATAGATTAAATTTAAATAAATAAAAATTAATTAGTAAGTAATTATTATTTTATTATCTGTATATATTTGTAGAACCCAACTTTTTTTACTTTAATTCAGAAATATTAAGAAGGGATATTATCGAATCAGGTCCTCTTTTGTATATGTAAATAACTAAATATGCATAGAAAAATAATTTCAAATTTATTAAAATTACGAGGGTAATAAACTACTACGTCTAATTGATTTACTTCTTTCGTTGCCTGAATTATACTCTCTATTAAAATGTGTGTATGGTAAATATGGTATTTGGCTCGTTCAAACCGTGTCTTTTTTAACTATTACAGAAGGAAAAGAAAGCTACAAATATCAGCAGTGTGTGTGGACATACATGAGATTAAAAAGTCTAAAGCGATAGCCATATCTGTATATATTCCATTGGATCGAGATTAAAGTGGAGATGGCAAACAGCACTTTGAATTTTGGCATCAATGACAGTTGCTCTACCAAGGAATAAGGATTGATACAAGTGGTGGGGATCCCACACCCTGCCTTTGTTCCTTATTTTTTGTTATTTATTTGCGTTTCTTCCTCTGGATTTAACTATGTCTTATTTTTTGTAAAAATAAAATCACATAATAGTTACTTTTAGAAAATATTGGTGGAATATAAAATTAAACCAAGGAAATTAATCTAAGAGACTAAAAACTCAAAACCCCCCTCCCCGCCCACTAAAAAATATATATAATAACTTATTTGAACTTCGACTCAATCTCAAGGTTTCGAAAACTAAATCGGTCATTGAATCGATTAAATGACTAGTTTAACAGTTCACTGATTCAACTAAAGTTAAACCGTAATTGAACCAATTTAATTTAATATTAATAAAATTATTAAAAATTTAATATACAATTTTAAATATTTAATTTTAATTATTTTTAAACTAAATAAAATTTAAAATAATTTTTTTAATTAGCTTCTAATAAATTCTTATGAGATAATCAGAAATAATTTTCAAGACAAATACTCAGAATTTAAACCCAACAAACTAATTATGCAAAAGTTTTTGTTTCTAAAATTTCAGAAAAACAAAGAAAAGAAGAATACTTAAGAGTACTTGAAAAAAATAATTAGAAACGAATTAATTGTAACTAATCAGTAACAAACGTAAAATAAATAGCAACTCAATCAGATTTCAGTCACTTAGAATCAGTAAAATTAATAAAATAAACAAACATAAGCTGAAGCAAACATACTCATAATCATAAATATTATTGGGTTATTCCAGGTTCCGTAATTATATAAAACTGCTCCTCCAGAATAGCTAGTGATACACAGGTAGAACTTTTAAGTGCAGAGAGTGGATTTAACGGGGTACGACTCGCCACCAAAAATCTTATCAAAATAATTCTTGCCATCCAAATCCAACGATTCTGAAATTCTTCCATCGAAAAAAGCGTAGTTGTTAGTGTTACTAGCCTGTTGACAAAATTATTTTGACAAAACCCTAAAAACAGAAACGCCAATGCTCCAGCGCGATGGTGAGGGAGGGAACAAAGCGAAAAGCAAGGGAAAATTAAGGGAGAATTTTGTTGATAGATTCTGAGTATTAAAAATTTTGTTGAGAAAGGTTAGATGAAGGAGCTCGGTAAAGAATTAGAATGAGAGAGAGAAGGGAGAGAGAGGGGCCTTCTGTCTGTGTCTTTTATTTATTTATTTATTTATTTTTGCAGAGGATCAAAACGACGTTGTTTTGATGTGAGGGGAGCAAACCGGTGCTTTAAAAAATCAGACCGGTTCATCCGGTTTATTGATTAACTACCGATTTGATCGGTTTTTTATTAGTTTTTTGAAGGTCGATTTTAACTATCAATTAAACCGGTCATAAGATTGGTTTTCGGTTAATTCAATTAAATCGACCGATCAGGTTCGATTTTCAGAACTTTGCTCAATCTCCACATAAA
This sequence comes from Arachis hypogaea, assembly GCF_003086295.3. Classification (NCBI taxonomy): domain Eukaryota; kingdom Viridiplantae; phylum Streptophyta; class Magnoliopsida; order Fabales; family Fabaceae; genus Arachis; species Arachis hypogaea. The sequence goes on from NC_092038.1 coordinate 37,161,724, forward strand.
ATTCAACAGTATTATTATGAGTATTGATTAATTATTTGATTAAATTGATTAGAATTTGACTCAGTCATATGAAAAATTCAAATTCCTCTATCAAGTATAACAATTGTAATTTTTCTTTTAATCAAATGAAAGTTTTGATGTATATTAATTTTTCATTTTTGCTGAGAATAAAGAGAGATATTACCCAAATCTCAATCCTATATCTCGGAAGAGATAGACACGTATTCCCACAACTATATGTGTCATTATGTTTGGCCCTATAGGGCTTTAATCTTATTTTATAGGACCAGAAGAATAAAAAATCCTATAACTAATAGGGTTAAATTTTTAAAAAGCCCTGAGGGCCAAAAGCTTTTATGGAGCCTTAGGGCCAACCCACAGGCCACCTAATCCTCTTTTGCTTTTTTTTTTACATTCTCTATCTCAATAACACACATAAAATTTATTAGAATTTATTAGTTTGTTCTATCATTTTGTCATTTTTATGCGTGGAAAATAAAAAAAATTGAAAAATAAATGTTAATAATGTGCATTGATCGTATTAAATCCAACTTTTAACTATATACATCAAGAAATTAAACATGGCATTCACTATCTCATCACCCTTCTCCTTACTCTTTAGTATCTACCATCAATAATGTCTCTAGAAAATCAAAATAAAGTTGACATAAAAATTCATCATCTAAAATCATGAATGTTGAGGGGGATGCATTGTTTTTGTTAACACTTCTTTTTCATGAATTTCACCAATTTCATCATCTAAAATCAACCAATTAAAAAACAGTTAGAAACTCAATTTAAAATATTATTTAAAAAATAGCATAAATATTTACCATCATGATTTGGAACAAATCCATGTAACTAACTCTTTGTACAAATAAACATTTGGACATACTCATAAAAAGTGGAACTTCTGTATTTTGTTAAAACACGTCCACCAATACTGAATGCAGACTCAAATGCTATCGTAATGATGGGAATACTTAAAACATCTCTGGCCATAACTGACAAAATGAGAAATCTATCCTCATTAGTCTTCTAAAAATTCAGCACATCATACTTCAAATCATCTTCATTAGTGTGAATCAAACTTTCCTTTAGATAAATCTCTAATTCATCTTTATCCTTGGAAGTTTGGGTTTCACAATCAAATTCTCTGAACTCCTAAAAGATGTAGTATAAAGATTATTTAAGTAACGAATAAACATAATAGGAGAAAAATAATATTATATTAAAATTAAATACCTTCATCACCATTTTACTCTTCTTTGTAAGCCTTCCTTCTTCAGGTGACTTAGAAGATTGATTACTACTTTGAGAAATTATTAAACCACCAAAAGTATTTATATACTCTCCATACAACCTTTTAAATTTCTCCAATACTTCATTTGCCTTCAATTCAAAGGTTGAAGGATCTAGTTTTTTGTAACAAAATCTCAAGAACTTTAACTTTAATCGAGGATCAAGAATTGTCCCAAAAGTGAGGAAAGATTGTCTCCAACGAAAAAAGTGAGGTGGTACCTAAAGATATTTTGACGTTCAAATCAAAAGGGTTAGAGAGATATTAAAATTAGGATTAGTGTATCGTATTTGAGAAAAGTCATGGAACTCCCATTATATAGTGTGTCTCTCAATCAATTGAAAAAAAAATCCTTTTTTGTCAATTTTGTTTTCTTTATCAACGATATCTTTCAATTTAATTGATTAATAATTAATCCACTGCGAATCTAAATTTCATTTGAAGGCATGTCACTAACAGAAATGAATCTATAAGATTCTCAAAATTTTAAGAAACTATATTTATATATGAGATATGTATTTAAAAAAATATTATATAATTTAGTAATTTTATATGTGTTATTTTTCGCTATATAATAAATTTATTGCACAATTATTTAGTTTACTAATATTTCTCACTTAACCAATTTAATATGATATCCTCTTTTTACTTTTTAAATTAATTTTTATATAAGCATCTCTATAAAATATTAATAAAAAATCATCTCTATTAAAAAATTATTTATTTTTTAACATTAATATATTTAACATTTATATTATTATATAAAATATTCATAATAACTTACATAGTTATGCTTTGGACATCTTTTTTTATAAAAAGAATACTCATTTGTAGTTAGCTAATAAATTCTTACATGCATAAAATGGAATTCAAATTCCAATACTTACTTAAGTAGAGTAAGACCAACCCAAGTTATTTTGTCAAATTTTTTTTGAACCAAATCTTTTTTAATTCTGAGGATTCTTGAGGTGGCGCTAAGAAAATTCGCTCAACTATGATGTGGGATGTCCCAGGTTATCATTAAGGAGGCCCTAATAATTAGGCCAGACCGAGACAAAATCCATGTGAAGTAAATTGGATCACTCCGTAACAAAGTGTATAAAAAAATAAAATAAAAATTACAGGTGGATATAATTAGGTCAAATATTAATTATTGATATTGGATCTCAACACACACACGCACGCGCACACACAGAGACACGCACACACACGCGCGCACACACGCGCGCACACTCGCACGCGCGCATACACACATTACAAATATATAAATGAAAAAATACTTTGAAGCATATGAGTTTAAACCTTATATCTATGTTACGAGGCCTAAAAGAATTTTCATGTTGATTGCTAAAGCACTTAATTAAGATAGCGTTTGAAAGAGAGACAAAAATTAGAAGATTGAGACTAAGAGATAAAGACTAAAATAAGAATGAAGCTCTAATTTAATTTGCACAAAGAGTAAAATTGGACTTAATTAATTGAAATGGGAGTATTTTAGGTATAAAATGTTATTAAAATTTCAGTCTCTGTTTTCAAAAATTTTGGTTCCCTGTGTCCCCACTTTTTGGAGGTACTGAAATACTGAAATTTTGGAAACAAAGACTAAAATTTTAGTACCAGTCTCTGGACTAACAAATATGATACTGAGCCACAGACTGAGTTATAGTCTCCCAGTCTCCATCCCAACACGTCAAAACAAACGCTACCTAAGAGTATAATAGTAGGATGAGTAGGCATGGAGAACATGTTGCATAACGTTGACCATAGCTTCGGTATCTCATTGGGTTTTGCATATAAATATAAACCAGAGTAAGATGACTAGAGTGGTTTTAATTTGCATTACATACGTGGTATAATTAAATATCGTAATTTATACAACAAAAAAAGTGGATTGGATATTGCTTGTGAGAACAGCAATCAGACACGGTAGTGCTTTTAATGATTAGAACTCAAGGGAGGAGATTAAAAACATGGTATGAATATTAAGTTGTCCGTATTACAAGATATAACCTTAGCCATTTATAGAAATATCATATCACTATTATAATTATTATCTAACTACTATCAATTAATTCTAGCTAATCTTTATTATTCTAATATTTTCCTCAAACTTAAGCGACAAGTTAAGTTTGAAATTTATTTAAAAACAAAGAAATAAAAAAAGACTACAAAAATTGACGGAACCGAGTGCAGACAAAAGTGCCAGAATGGAGCTCCGACGAAAGTGCTGGAGGAAGCGCAAATGGAGTTGTCAAAGGAAGCGTAGACGAAACTACCAGAAGAAGTGCAGATAAAACTACCGAAGTAAGCACATACAAAACTATCAAAAGAAAATGCATATGGAACTACCAGAAGAGTGACGATCTGCCAAAATACTGCCAGAAAGATGGCAAACTGAAGAAAAAATGATAAACTACCAAAAAAACTGCTATAAAGATGGCAAAGTGTCGGAGAGATAGCGAACTGCCAGAAATCTGTCGAATATATGACAAACTGTCAATAAGATGGTGAAGTGTCGGAAGACTGGATGAGAATGAATTTGGTTGAAAAATATTTAGTTTTTTCATGAGAATTGGTAAAAAGGCCACAAAGATGAAAAACAGCAAGATTGGTGCAAAAATTATGAAAATAAAGGAAAAAATCATAAAGAGGACACCAAACAATTTTAAGAAGGTCCCACAAGAGGTGTCAAGTCAGTAGCTAAGTCATCTGTCACATCAGCAGTGTGTCAACATGTGGTAGCACGTGAGAACCTGATGATGTCACGTCATCGAGCTGAGCAAGCCCTAGTCAACAAACGGGTCATTGATAAAGCAGTTCAGGTTGAGGCACGGGTAAAGTGAGGTTCACGAGGTGAAGATTTGGATCATTGATCATCATGCTGATCTGATTGTTGACATGCAGAGGATTCAGGACTGTTGATGTGGAAACCAAATAGACGATTGAGATTGAATCTGAAAAGTTGAGGATAACTGATAGAGGCCACTGGACTTTGACCCATGATGTATGAGCATCTTTTAGTAATTTTCTTAGTTAATTATCTTAATGAAGTTAGTGATTTCTCTTTAAATCTAATGTGTTTTAGTCAAGATACTTTGAGTGCTTTGCTTTCCATGTTTTGTAGGAGATTATTGAAAACTTAAAAAAGAAGCTAAATCAGAGAAAAAGCAAACTTAGAGAGGAAACAAAACTAAAGAGGAAAGCAAGCAGAGCCATGGCGTGCCACTTTCTCACATGCCACCTACACACCCAAGCAAGGAAGCACTCCCAAGGGCAACCAAGCTCGAAGGCATACCACATCTAGGCATGCCCATGCACTTCCACTCCCTTGGTGTAATGGCATGCCATGCCCTTCCATAGCGTGTACACACTAGGCCAAAGTCCAGGGACACCAAAAGAATCCATCATCAAAGGCATGCCACACCTCCAAACTCCCATGCATGCCTCCATCCCCTCACCAAGGGCGTGCCACGCCCACCAATGACATTTGCACTCTAAGCCAAGCTCCAAGGGACCAAATTCAAGCACCCAACCACGCCACTACACGCCCTTCTCTCCCTCACCAAGCAACCTTCGAAGGCGTGCCACTCCCTCCACACGCCAATCTCTTCATGCATTGGCATGCCATGCCCAACCATGGCATGTACACTCCGGGCCAATGTCCAGGGGAGTCCTCAAGAAGCCCCATTAAAGGCATGTAGCCTCCCTCACACACCCTCACATGCCAGCCTAGCACCAAAGAGCCTCCCTCGAAGGCGTGCCATGCCCATGCACACCCGAGTCACCCATGCATTGGCGTGCCACGCCTAACCATTAGCGTGTACTGACAAACTTTAGGAGGCCAAGATTGAGCTATTCTCGAGGGCGTGCCATACCCATAAATGCCCTCTACACACCAAACTAACATTTTATGACTCCACTTTTGCCCACACAATATGGATACTATACGTAGCTGGAGCATCAAACACACAAGGTTTTGAACCTGGGATATTACTTGAAAATAACCAAGGAACAGTCATAGAATAGTCTTTGCAATTCACATTCAAGGAAAACAACAATCAAGAGAATATGAAGCACTCATTGCTGGTCTCAAACTTGCTCAAAATCTTGGTATACGTCATATAATTATAAAGTGTGATTCACTTCTGGTTGTAAAATAGGTAATAGGTAACTTCCAAACAAGAGATAATTTGTTAGAAAAATACTTCTCTATTGTTAACATGCTTATCTCTTGCTTTTTGAAATTTGAAATATCCCATATACCTCGAAAACAAAATTGCCGAGCTAATTCTGTCAAAATTAGCAGCTACTAGGAATCAAACTTATGTACCGAGCTTATTGCAACTAACACTGGAAATAGATTGGCGAGCACTATTTATTCAATACTTAAGCATTGGCAACAAACCAGAGAACATCAAAGACAAGCGCAAGTTCAAAAGACAATCCAATTTCTTCACGATAATTGGAATCGAACTATATCGACGCGATTTCACTAAACCATTACTAAAATGTCTTAGTGAAGCCAATTTTAAGGTCACCATGAATGAGGTCCTTGAAGGATTATATGATACATACATAAAAAGAAGAAGTCTATCATTGAGAATTCTTAGAGCAGGATATTACTGGCCCACGTTACAGAAGGATTGCATAGACAAAGTCAAACATTGTGATCACTGTCAACACCACACACCAATAATTCACAACCTCACCGAGTAGTTGCATAATCAGAGGTAAGATGGCCTTTCAGTAAGTAGGCTAGACATCCTTGGTCCTTTTTCACAAGCACCAGGTTAGGTAAAATTTTTAATTGTTGCTATAGACTATTTTACGAAATAGATAAAGATTGTACCTCTAGCAAAGATCACCCTCGAGAGGATGATTTCTTTTGTCTGGAAGAACACAATATGCATGTTTGGTATATCTCAATTTATTATAACTGATAATGATAGACAATTCATTCATAAGAATTATACGAGTTTTTTTATAAAATTTTAAAATTTGTCATCAATTTTTATCTGCGGAACATCCTCAAACTAATGTTTAGTTAAGACTGCCAATAAGGTCATAGTACAAGCATTACGAAAGAAGTTAAATGATTTTAAGGGACAATAAGCTGAACTCATTCTAGAAATTTTATGAAGCTATAATATAACCCAACACTCGTCAATGAAGGAGACTCTATTCAGGCTAGTATATGGTTGCGATGCCATGATATCTATTGAAGTCTCACATCACTCAAGTCAAAGAGATGACTTAAATGATGAAGTCAACACGATATAAGAACAAAGTAGGGGTGTCAAAAATCCCCAGGAAGCGGGGATCCCCGCGGGGACCGCCCTGAATGGGGCCCCGATGACGGGGAATTTTCCCTGCAGGGACGGGGATGGGGGACAAAATTCCCCCGAAGCAAATGCGGGGACCCGAGCGGGGATCCCCGTCCCCGTCCCCGTATTCCCCACAATCCCCGAATATATTAAATTACTTAAATATCCTTATGAATTTAATTTTTATTTTGGTTTTTAAGTAATTTCACTTTGCATATATATATATATATATATATATATAGAAAAGTTAACCCTAAATCCCTTACTCCTCTTCTCAGTTCCCAGTTCCCACTTCCAACAGAGAGCGCTGCAACCTCCTACCTCCGAGTTCCCAGTTAACCCTAACTCTCCTTCGTCTCTGCATTCTCTCCGTCGTCCCAGGCTCCCAGCCAGCAACCTCTGACCACCATCGTCACGGCCTCGTCACTGTCCGTTTCAGCCGGCCCAGACTGCATCATCACCGCACCGTCCTGTGCGCCCTGTTCCGTTTGCTCTCTTCCCGTCGTTCGCCACTCTTCTCGTCACCAGCGTTTCTGACCTCTTCAGCCATTTCTCTCTTATCCCTGGTAAGATTCACTACTCTCTCCTTTTCTTGTATTTTGGGATTTCAGTTTAGGTTTTTACCTTTTTCATGAATTTGATGGTGATTTTGATTTTTTGAAGTTGGTGGCTGTTGTTTTTATTAATGGATGTTTTGCTCTATGAATTTCTGATAATTGGTGGCTATTTTTTCATTTTTTTCATACTTTAATTTTTTATATTCCATTAATTCTGAATTCTGATTTTAGTAGCTATTGCCTGTTGATGAATTTATGCTATGATATTCTGTATTAATAATTTATATTTTGTAGAATGAAAAATTCTGATTTGCTGCACCATTTATATATTAAATTATAACCCAAAACGGTGATACATGAATTAAATGTGTTTCAGGCCTCAAGTTTTAGGTTCTCTGTTTGTTGTAGTAAGTGTTAGTTATGAGTTTTGATTGCAATTATGATTCACTATAGTATTAGTTTTAAACTTAAGTTTTCACCTATTTTATGCTGTAATTTCTGACTTTAATATGTGTGTACACGGATTTGAGAAAACTCCCCTTGCAGTGCAAAATGTGATTGATTGCATGTGGTTGGAAGAAAGTAATACACAGGTTTCAATCCTTGAGAGTGATGTAATTAGTAATTTGAAATTTTGTTTTAATCCAAGTTAGAGCACAGATCTTTTTTTTTGGGCATTTTTTCTTTAATTATTTTTTCTATAGGTTTTTTTTTCTTGTAATTCTGAAATTGGAATATATTGTTCCCAGTGGTTCCTCCAAATTAAGCTATCTTGGCATTTGGATATTAGCTGAAGTTGGAAATGGTTAAAAGATTAGCTTGCCAAAATGAGATGATAAAAAACAAAAAATACCAAGTGTGAGATCCTTAGAATATTGATTACTTAAGGAATGTAAAATAAGCAATCTGACTTTACCTTTGGCACCTCTTGATTGATGGATTGTGTGCCTACACCCTGGTGATCCCCTTGTCTTGGTGTTATTCCTTTTTTTGGCTTTCGTTTTTGTCTGAATTTGGCTTGGCTTGCCTGCTTATTGTATCTTTCTTGCTTTGGTACTTTTTGGTTTGTGTTTGCTTTGTTTGAGGACTGCCACTTGTGTGGTGGTTTGCCTAGTATGCCTAGTATGCTGTTACTGCATGTGTATGTAATCCATAACATCACATGTTTGATATTTTTCTGTTATAGAAATCATTAAAGATCATACTATTTTTCTGAATTTTTTTTCTGAGCCATAAATTAGTAGTATACTGTTTCCTGGTGCGGGATTAATTATATTGAATTAGAAAAGTACAATAACGAAAAAGGCACTTAATAATTTGTTTCCTTATGAAAAGAAGTTAACAAAAAAGGCACTTAATAATATTTGATTTCGTGTTTATGTATTGAATTTTAATTTAGTGTTTCTGTATTAAATTTTACTGTATAGGATGGATAGTCCAATTTTAATTTAGTCCAATTTCATTAGGTAATCCATCACACCGCTTTTTATTTTCTTGTTTTCTATCCGCGAAAATAGGCTTTTCTAATTAAAATAGCTAAAACAAAAGAGGCTTTTAAGCTGATCTGAAACCTGGGATGGTACTCTCCTCATGGCATTATATAAAGAAAATATTTTCTATTTATCGGATCTTACTCAGAAAGGGTTTTAATTAAGGAGCTCCATATATACATATAGAATTCTTTTCTCCCCTACTAACACAGAAACTTCCCAACAAGCTGTGACATAATTAGAAGCAAGGTATTATTATACTATTGAAGAACTTTTTATGAATTGATTCCTTATTTGTATAAAAAGGTAATTAAAAGTTCTAAACTCTAAATTATCTCTTTACCAAAACACTAGAATTCTTGACCAATTAATGATTTTGTTAATTTATTTTGACTATGCCACCTGTTTAGTTATTATTTCATCATCATCATCACAAGCTTCATTCTATTATGCCACTTGTTTAGTTATTATTTCATCAGTTTTCTTATTAGATTCTATCTATCAGTCTTTAGCTATGTTGTACAAATTATTATTATGTATAAATTTTTAATTTGATACTGTTTTGCTAGTTTGGATTTTCTAGTCATTTAACTTGAGTCTTGTCTTTTTCAATTGTTCTTTTGCTATTTCTATTTTTTATATATCTTTGTTTTTTGTTTATTTATTTCTAATTTTATAATTTAATTTATTAATAATTTTGAGTTGATTTTGAGCTGCTGGGTTTAATTTTTTTTGCTTGTTTTAATTTATTGTTTATGTATTCATTTTTAATTTAGTATTTTTGTATAAAAATTACTGTATAGGATGGATAGCTTTAGCTCAAATCCTATTGAAAATAATAATGAGATAGAACCAACTCAAGATGATGAGGGTCAAGCAATTGAAGCACATATTCAAGGAAGACAAGAGGAAGGACAAGAAGAAAAACAAGAGGGAGGACAAGAAGTTAGCTAAGAAATGCAAAACAGTCCTAACAAAAAAGGATTAACTTCTGAGGCTTGGAAACATTTTAGGAGGGAGAGAATAGATGGAAAGTGGAAGGCAATATGTAAATATTGCGAAAGAAAGATTGGAGGTGACACGAAGCAAGGAACTAAGCACTTGCATGATCACATTAGAATTTGCCCGATTCGTACTGTTAGGGGACCAAAGCAGTCAATATTAAAAACAGTGCAACAATCATCAGGTTCTACAGGAACAGGAAGGCCAACGGATTCACTTTTGGTTGGAAACTTCACATTTAGTCAAGAGGCAGCACGACGAGCACTCACAAAATGGGTTATTAGGGATGAACACCCTATGTCATTTGTTGAGCAAGTGGGTTTTTATGAGTTTATGGCTGAGACTCAACCTTTGTTCAAATTTTATACAAGAAATACATTGAGAAATGATGTTGAGAAGATGTATGAAGCTGAAAAGGCAAAGCTTCTAAAATTGTTGGGAAAAAATTCAAGCCGCATTGCTATAACTACTGACATGTGGAGTGCTGCTTGTCAAAACAAAGGCTATATGGCGATTACGGCTCACTTTATTGATGATTATTGGAACTTGCAATGTCGACTTATAAGATATTATTTATGCTTTTAGCATCTTTTAAATATTTAATTTTGTAATGTCATGATTGTTTATTATATTTACATTATTCTAGGTTTGCATATGTGCCTGCACCTCATACTGCTGAAGTTCTTAGTGATGGTTTGGTGAATTCCTTGTATGATTGGAACATAGATAGAAAATTATCAACTTTAACGGTTGATAATTGTAGTACAAATGATGCTATGATTCATCTTCTGCTTGATAAGATTTCACCATCTAACTTTGTTAAGAGAGGAGAATTTTTTCACATGCGTTGTTGTGCTCACATTGTTAATCTGATTGTGAAAGATGGCATGAATGCAATATATGGTTCTATTGAAAAAATCAGAGATAGTGTTTCTTTTTGGGTTGCAACACAGAAGAAGGAAGAAAAATTTGTAGAGACTTGTAGGCAATTGAATATTAATTATAGGAGAAAGCTTGCACTTGATTGTAAAACTAGATGGAATTCAACTTATCTAATGCTTGCTTCTGCTTTGCCATATAGAGAAGTTTTTGAGCGTTTAAGACACCGTGAATCTCTGTATAAAGTTGTACCATCTGATGATGAGTGGGAAATGACAAATGAACTTGTTGATAAATTAGAAGTCTTTTATAGTGTGACTGAATTATTCTCTGGCACTTTATATCCAACGACAAATTTGTACTTTCCTAAGGTGTGTGAAATGAGATTGACATTGAATGAGTGGTTGTGTAGTTCAAATGAGATAGTTCATAGAATGGCAACAAATATGATTAGTAAGTTTGAAAAGTATTGGGATCAAATTAATGAAGTCATGGCTGTGGGAGCTATCTTAGACCCTAGGTATAAGATGAAGTTATTGAAATTTTTTTTTCCTAAAATATATGGATCTCAAAGTGAGAATCATCTGAGCAAGGTGAAGAAAATGATGGAAGAATTAGTATGTGAATATCAACTTAAGGCTAGGGCTAAAAGAAGAGCAACAAATGATGATAATTCAGCTTCTACTTTGGATGTTGGACATGATGAAGGATCTTCAAAGAGAAAATTTAACTCTATCTACTTGCAATTTGTGGAAGATACATCTGAAGACTGCGCCGCGAAAACTGAGTTGGATTTCTATTTGGAAGAGAGTGTTATGGTAGATAAAACAAATTTGAAAAAATTTGACATTTTGGGCTACTGAAAAAATATTGGAGTGAAATATCCAACTTTACAAAAGATTGCAAGAGATTTTTTAGCCATTCCTATTTCTACTGTTGCCTCAGAGTCTGCTTTTAGCACCGGTGGTCGAGTTATACATCCACATCGCAATAAATTGGATTGTGAACTTGTTGAGGCGTTAATTTGCACTCAGCACTGGATACACTCTTCAGGTAAAAGTACTAATAACTCAAATTTTATTTCGTATTAAAGTTCAATTTCATGTTAAATTTAACTCTTGTAAATTGTTGGTTGATATAATATAGATAAATTAGGGTCGAAAATTCCAATTCCTTGGAACTATGTGATGGATATGGGGATTTAGGAGTTTAGGTAATTATTTTTTTATTATGTCAAATTCATATTAAATATATGATATTCTTGTTTATGATGTATGTTAACATATTCATATTTGTGTTGTATTTTAACAGAGAACATGGAGTTGTTTGTTGGAAGTTGAAGACTTTATTTTATGGCTCTTTTTAAGAATGGAAGTTGTATTTTAAAATTTCGTTTTATGGATTATGATTTCTTATTTTATATTTCTTGATTTGTAAGTTGTAATCTTGGATAAGATATGTATGTTTGTGTGTTGTAATAATGTTTTGTCATTTTTTTTAATATTTTTTTAAATTTTTTTATTGTAATTTTCATATAAATATTCAACATAAAGAGATGGGGAATGGGGACCCGCCGGGAACACGGGGAACGCGGGGAATGGAGATGGGGGCAATTATCTCCCCACGGCGGAGATCGGGGCGGGGACGGGGACAAAATCTGAGGGTGGAGACGGGGAGCAGGGAGGCATCCCCCGCCCCCGCTCCGCCCCGCCCTATTGACATCCCTAGAACAAAGGAGTTAGACACGATATAAAAAATACAAGATCAAGCATTAATTCAGCAACGCGTAACACAACTTGCTATAACTCGAAAATATAATAAAAAGATCAAACCAAGATCATTCAATGAAGGTGACCTCGTCCTCAGAAAAACAAAGGAAGCCAAAAATTCCCAAGGTCATGAAAAACTCGCTGTAAATTGGGAAGGACCATTCAGAGTGGCAAAAGTTATAGGATGAGGAGCATATATTCTACAAACTCTAGAAGGGAATAAATTGCCAAGAACATGGAATGTATCTTCTCTTAAAATCTATTACAGTTAACTTTGTAAGTTGGAACAAGGTGATATACTCTTTTATTCCTATGTTGGGTTTCGCCGGGAGAGATTTTAATGAGTTACACTCTCCACACCTTCATCAGTGAAGGTCTTTCCAATTTAACGATACAAGTTCTTTTTTTTTTCTCAAACAAGCTTCCTTTCAATTATTTCTTATTACACCTTTTGATAAGCCGACTTACAAGTCATAATATCAATTCAATACGACCACACCTTGTCCAATTTTCACAAACTTCGCTGATATACACATTATCAGTAACCATCATTTCAAAATCAAACAAATTGACCGAAATATAAGCTCGACATCTATCGCGATATAAGTGTGATCTTAACCGATTTATAACTAACAACCTACTACGCAATCAATTCAGCACTATTCAAACTTTATCAATAATATATTTAAAATTATCTATTTGTAGATATCTACAACATCATATAACTAATACTATTATCATTACTTCATCAAATTGTTCAAACAACTACACCTTACATCAGTCTCTAACAAAATAACCTAAAACAAAACCCAAATCTTAGACAATAACATCGATCACATTATTTTCAAACAAAATAACCTTATACTTTAATAATTAGAATATCATAAATATTAGTTTTAACTAAAATTAAGGTCTGAGCATTGGCCATATTCTCATCTTCCTCCTCTTGGTCCACATCGTCATTGACAAGCTCTCCATTCACTACGATCCTACATGAGTCCATAGCAGTATAATCAACATCAGGAATAATAAACTTCACCTGCTCTACTGCTCGCTCAAAGTCACTGGCAAACCTCTCCAATACTTGACAATTCTTGCTATTCTCCAAACTTTTTTCTCCAAGATTAATTCAACAATCCAGCTTCCAAATTTTCTTTGTCCTTGTCTAATTTCTTCCCTCTCTCTCCAGCAATTCCAAATTTCTTCTTTATTGCCTTCACCTCTCCCACTTTTAAACTTAGTTTTTTCAGTGCCTCTGCAATTGCTTCTTATTTTCAGCATTTTCCTGAGTTAAATCTTCCATAACACTCTTGTCATAAGATTCCCTTGCATGCTGCATCACTTGAGTTCGGTCGATACACATTAGTCGAGATCTCATCACCTACGTAAGAAAACCAAATTCATTCGCGAATCACAACCCCAAGCTAAGTAATAATTAACCAAAAATGAATTATATTTACCTGCAAATACTGCACTATACCAATATCTCCTACGTCCTCGATCAGTTTTATATCTGCCAAACATTGTCCCATACTCATCTGACGTTAACATAAATGGGAAATACTCACCGCACATGGAAGTGAGGTCATCATCCCCTTTGTATCCTTGAAGTTCTTTCTGGTTCCTAGTAAACCTCTCCACTTCACCTAGGTCAACTAGTTTGTCAGAAACGTTTGATCCAGTCAAATCTACTATCTTTCCCTTCTCGGCCTCAATCTTAGTTCTTCTTCTCTTAATAATAACTCTCTTTCCAGGAGATGGTTGGTTCACCTCAACTCCTCCCTCAACTTTGATGTTATTCGTCGACTTTTTTTTCTCCACATTTTTTGCCTTAAACAATGCATGCAAAGTGCTCTCCATAACCTTTGGCACTTTCTCACCTGAAAAATATACTATGATACAAATTAATAAAAATTTTCAAACACATTATCAGCAAAATTAATTTCATATTTTTACCTATATATTCAACTACAACTTCCTTATCAATATCTCATTCAAGCAACTCTGCCACATATAACAACCTAGAAGATAAAATACTATTTACTAAAAATTCCACAATCATCTCATCCTTATGCTCCATTCACTCCATACCTAATACTTGTCGAGGAGTAGGACACCGGTAAAGCGAAAATCTATCTAGCAAATACCCATCTACATAGAAAGAAAATTCATCTTCAGTTGACCTCACTTTTATATATATAACCTTAAATCCCTTAAAAGAAAATTTATACAAACTAAATATAGCTCAATTTAAAACACTAGTAAAATTCAACCATACTTCTCTTTTCACACCTTTCGTCTGAAACAAGGCAAAAAACACTTCTAAGGAGGGCTCCAATTCCAGATACTCCATAAGTATCTCAAACCCTCTTGCAAACGCTTATGCATTCAGCTGCAATTGAGATGGTGCACATCTCAATTGAATCAGCATACGACACTCAAACATGGTGAACAAAAATTTTACCCCATAATTCAACAACAACACATATATACATGTAAAAAGATTTGTACCCTTTATCCCTGTGGAAGATTTTTTTGATGCACTATAGGATCAAACTCAACTTTTAAATTTTTTCTACCTCTAACCCATCCAAACTTTTTCAATTGCGCCACACTCTCCTCATCACCAAACCATGATAAATACTCTTTTACCGAACCAACGATCCACGTGTATGGGTCTTTGTTATCTGAAATATATTCCTTATCCACAATCTCCTCCCCTTCACTTTTTTCTTTTTTCTTTTTTCTACCCATTCCTATTTAAACACATAAATCACAAAACCAAATATAGATAAAAAGAACGAGAAGAAGAAAATTGAGTAATGCAAGAGAATATAATTCTATTAATGTTTCCTACTCATCTTTTAAATATTTTTAGCAAATTTTAAAAAACTATTAAATGCCCACAAAATGTAAAACCTTAAGAAATGAGACAAACTTCAAGCAAGCATCAATTAAGAAAATGAATAACTAAGATGAGCAACTGTTTTACTTTTTAACATTTCATTACCATTGATCTTTCTCACTAGCATAGAAAATTGTATCACATTTAAAATTAGCCATCACGAGCTAACAAATCAAAAAACCAACTAACATGGTAATTAAAATTCCTACCTCATATCAGATCAATCTAGTAATATTTTACAATTATTTTTCTAAATATTACTTTTCAATTTCAATTCTTACAAATATATTTTTAAGTAAAACTGGTAGAGTTTGTGGTTTTTTTCCCTTTCTTACAGAAAATTAATTTATAAGTCAGGTTTTGTTCAAAAGTTCAATATGTTTTATTAAAATTGGGGGCTATGATCTGTCAATCATAACTTGACTCGAATTCACCTATAAATTGACATTCGAATAAATAAAATGTGGCTCATGACATTCAGGCAGAATCTTCGTTATAACATACCTATTTCAAAAATGTGTGAAGGTGATTATCATAATATTAGGTCTATGAAGTAATCGCTCTATAAGTACAACAATTTTATAAAAAAGGAGATCCTAAAAAAAGAGTTACGTTATTTATTTTGAATATATTCAATACTCATTCTTTATTCTTATTGTCTTTAGCATCGAAGTGTCTTTATAGATATTCACTACTGACATTTTTCTTAAAACCGACGTATACTCATCAGGTGAAGACAAACTTAACTTTAGCAAGGGGCGAAGCTACATACATAGAAAGGGGGCAATCGTCCCCCCTAATTTTAATTTTTTACATGTAAATTATATGTAAATTTCAGTTTAGCCCCACTTAAAATTTTATTTTAGTCTTTTTTTAGTGTGTAAATATTTTTGGCCCCCCTCTAATATTTTTTCTAGCTCCGCCCCTGCTTTAGACAAAACGAGTTGTACATCCTCTGAGGCTTACTATGAAGAAACATAACGTATAACTGTTCGTTGTTCCGAGATTTTTCTCCGATATAACTGAGTTATAATGATCGTATTCTTCCCTCGTGAGTAAGACTTGAAAATAACACTGACGCCGAGAGATAGAGTCATACATGATACTCCTAACCGATCCCCTTATCTTCACTTGAAATGTAAAGTTTAAGTTGTGCGGACCAACAAATAAGTTGGCGAAATAATAATACATAAATTATCCAATTATTCTTTGGGGACAAAATCTATGCTTCAATCTGCAATCTTAGTAACCACGTTAAAGACAAGGATCAATTAAAGACGAATGATTGCTACGAGAATTTGCAATTGACACATCATCAGCAAACACCATAATAATAATAATATTTTTTTATAAATATAATTAAAAGGCTCTTTATTCCTCCACTAGGTAAAGAATATAATTTATATATATAACTCCTGGGAGAGACATCCATGTATAAAACTCTTTCCCGTTATTCATGGTTATTCAAGATCCATGCACGCCCAGCGAGTATATTATATGATCTGTTAGTTCCATTTATTAAAAATAATATAATATATTCAATAAAAATATTATTTATATATCAAAATTAGTTATTATATATGTATGTATAAATATACATATTATTTAATTTATTTTTAATATATATTTCAGTGTACAGCTAATAAAATCGTATATTTAAATATATATTTTCTCGAACAATGTTTTGTAATTCTTTATATAAAGTGAAGTTTCTATGTTTGCTTATGCGTGTGGCTTGGTTTTAGTCTCTTCTTTTTTTGGCTTAACTCTCTCTCTCTCTATATATATATATATAGAGAGAGAGAGAGACCCTCTTGGCATACTATAGGATTTTCTGCGTTATACATACACCACAAAACAACACTTACGTTCTTTCCATGAAAAGTATAATATCAAAGATTCCTCCATAATGTGATCTCACTTAGCTTTCTTCTTTCTCAAGTATCTCTTGTATATTAATATCGCAACTATATATGTTTAAGCCAATGGTTTATTATATTGCTTAATTAATAACTGTTACGGAATAATGAGATACTTCTACTTTCTAATATAAATTTGGATAATATTTAAAAAAATAGATAAATACATCAAAACATTATGATATATATATATATATTCACATTCTAATAGATAAAATAAATTGAACAGTCTCATCCACTTACAAATATACTTAAAATTTATGTAAAATTACTTTAAAACAATGTTACATGATCAATCAAATTTATTATTTTTAACCAATATTTGGCCAATATTTAAAAAATTCTAAATCTAGAATTTTAAATTCTAAATTCTAATAGTATAAAATAAAGTATTGAGTGCTAATATTAATAAAAAAATCCAAAGAACATTTGTCATTACTAGTTAAAATGGAGGAGTCCAATGTGTAGCATTGATATTCAAGCTAAGGGTGATGATGATTGGGAAGTTGATGAGGGTATAAACATTATGAATGAGATATTATAGTGAGAGTAATGGTTTGTAAGACCATGTTGGCGAAGAAGCATACATACACGTTACTAAAGCAACCGAAGACTACTTTTCTATGTCTTAATTACTTTGTTGTCCGAAGCAATTATTAACGACAAAGAAAATGACATGTTCCAAAGAAGTTGTTCTTAGAGTCTTCAATTATGCCTCAGGCTATTTCCATCTTCTCCTCAATCATGTCTCAACCTCTTTTCAGCTTCTCTTCCTCTTCCTCTTCTCCCTCGCTATTTTTCTCCTCACCTTCTCAACCTTCACTGGCAGATTCCCCTTAATCCAAAGGTCTTGTTAGTTCCACCTGCATGCTCTTGTTATTTATATATATCCCTTTTATCCTACGCATTCTTACATGTTCCTATTAGAATAATGTTGCAGAGATCAGCAATATGAATATGTGTTTTCTGAAGACGACGAAGAAGAAGAAGAAGAAGCGCAACAAGGATATGGTCACCATGCTGAGAAGGTGAGAGATCATGTAGCAGCATCATCTGCAGACTCAATCCATGGCAGGGAAACCCTTTTGTTTGAGGAGCCTCAGAAAAAGCAGCATTGTTCTTATTCTGAAGAGTTTGCAACCCCCCGAGAGAGCTTGAATGAGGAAGACTCAGAATTTATAGGAAGAAATGCTGATTCTGTTTCAAACTCTGTCTCATTTGCAAGCAGACCAACCTCTACTATCACCATGAACACATATAAATGTAACAAAAACTCCCAAGGTATATCTTAATTTCAGACTCACAATCTCACATTTGTGCTTCATCTCTGATGCTACAATATAATGTTACTTTCAGCAGATGAACGTGTTTGTGTTGGAAGAACAACAAAGAATAAGAAGGTGCAGGAGGCAAAGCTCACCAGGGATGATAGGTTCTTTATTTTTGATCCAACCCATCAGTTCCAAAATAAGAAGCTGACTGTTGAAGATAAGCATCATGATGATGATGATGATGATGGTGATTCGTGCATTGATGGTTCTAGTTCTACACCTAGGGTCTCCTCTGAATGGAGGAGCTCCATTCATTTCAAGGATTCTGAGACAGAAGAAGCATTGTCTTCATCATCTAGAAGAAGTTGCCCCAAGTGGGAATCATATACTTTGTTCCAAAAATATGATGAAGAAATGTCCCTCTTAGACAGAATTAGTGCACAGAAACTTGAGGAAACAGGTAATAACACATCATCCATAATTATTAAATTTATAGGGTTTAATTCATTAACATAGTTGCCTAATCCATCTTCAGAGTATTTAAGATCCATGGAAGCCTCTCCAAGATCAATTTCAGAGCGTATTGCATCAAGTGTGAAGAAGAAAGCAGGTGATATAGGTCACAATAACCCATATGGGGAACTAGAGGCCGCTTATGTTGCACAGATTTGCTTAACATGGGAAGCTCTTAATTGGAACTACAAAAACTTTGAATCAAAACACGGCTGGCGCCACGAGGCTGATAGCGGTTGTCCTGCCAGCACAGCACAGCAATTCCAGCAATTTCAGGTATTGCTGCAGAGATACATTGAGAATGAGCCCTATGAACATGGCAGAAGACCTGAGATTTATGCTAGGATGAGGCTCTTGGCACCAAAATTGCTTCTAGTCCCACAATGTCCAGGTATATATGACTTCACATATTTGATAGTATCTAGATTAATTTTGGAGAAAAGGACAAAGAGATCCTTTACTTTTTGGCTCACAAACATTTAAATCTCCTAAGATTTGAAAATACATTTAAATTTCTAGTCTTCTCAAAATCTGAACATATTGATCTTTACTATTCATTTGAGTTTATCAGATCAAATGAAAAAATCAAACGTGACTCTCGTTATACTAACTGCCTATACAATATTTATATAGAAGAGTTTTTAAAATAGGACAAATCAGATCTATGGATCGATGTATCTAAATTTTAAAAAAGTTAGAGACTTATATATATTTTTAAATTTTTAAGAACTTAAATATTCACAGACAAAAAAGTCAAAGATCAATTTATTATTTTTGCTTAATTTTAGTTTAACTCAAAAATGTTATATGCACAGCAAATCTGGTAATACATCTAACATGATTGAATAGTTAAATTAAAGAAGAATTGTTTTGATTGAAAATGAAAGATTGGGAGAATGATGAAAAGCATGGGAGTATGGAGAGTAGAATATCATCAGCGTCATTCCTGAAGATAATGGAGGATGGGATCCGAACATTCATGAAGTTTCTAAAGGCTGACAAAGAGAAACCATGTCAGATGGTGGCCGCTTACTTTTGGAGAAATCGGAGAATCACGGTTGATCCAACACTCCTCCGCCTAATCAAGAAAGTTAATCAAAAGGCAAGTTCCCAATTCTAAATTCAATTTATATGGTGGCTGATCTTTTTTGTGCATATAATATTTTATATAATCAAACAAGTGCTAACGTATAAGATGTTAGCAAGGTTCAGAAGAGGAAGAAGGTGAAGGATGTTGGGTTGAGGAAGAGAAAGCTTAGAAAGGGTGAAGAAGAAGAGATGGATGTGTTAATGGCAATGATAGACTTGAAGGTGGTGTCGAGGGTGCTGAGAATGAAGGAGTTGAGCGAAGCGCAGTTGCATTGGTGTGAACACAAGATGAGCAAAGTTAGAATCGTCGCAGGGAAGCTTCAAACAGATTATTCCACTCCACTTTTCTTCCCTTCAATCTAATCCATGCAAACCAAGTGACACAAATTTAATTTAACCAACACTAGCTTTTAGTTTTGTCTACTTTTGATTTTATCTGCATCAAAAGAAGATTAAGAGAATAAATAAGTTACAGCTACAACTTACACATTAGACAATTAGACAGGTAGAATAAAGCAGTAGTAAAACAGTTGATACACAATAAAATTGTAATTTTGTTATATTATTATTTATTAGCTTCAATAATAACATCACTTGTCCTTATAAAGAAATAGAATAATATATCACTTGCACATGATCTTTTATATATAGTTTTCTGTTCGGAGGGGGGTAACATGTATTTTTAACCCGTTTCCTTGTTGTATTTTATTTTCCGCAAAAAACTAACCTAACTGAAATACAGATACTTTTTCTGCTTGTGTACTTATGTGAGCAATTTTGTTAAAAAATTTTACCCTTTTTAAATAGATGAATAGCTTTTCTTATTCATGTTCACAACAATCACAACCTTTTCTTTTTTGGGAATTTATGTTCACAACTTGAAAATTTCTTTTTTTTTTTTTTGGGTCATACATTGCGCCTTCTACCAATATGGGCACAGAAGTGTCCAACTTTTCTTTTTTTTTGTTCATTTTTATTCATTGCTATCCAATTTGAAAACATCATACAGTTTTATACCAAAAATTAAAAAGCATAATAGCCGAAAATGCGTATAATTTAATACGAAGTGTAATGGAATATTTGTATAATGGCTATATGAGTTATAAAATAAACATTACCCATAAAACTACTCATCCCAAAAGTTTAAGCTGATTTTGGGATTCATCAAAAATCGAACTCTTGATCTTTCGGATTTAAAGTTTTAATACCATGTCATCAAGGATCGAACTCTTAATCTTGGTATATTTGTTCTACATCTTCTTTTTTTGGTCTTCTATCTCTTTTATTTGTCCTGGTGTTAAACCCGTATGATGTACGTGTTTATATTTTAATTTGACATAATAAATTAAAAATAATATTTTATCACCATAAATTTTTTAACTTTATTATAATATTATCATTGTCATTATATAATAAATATATTAAATATGTTATTTTATATTTATTTAAAGTAAAATATAAATAAAATAATTTAAAATTTATAATACTCTTGAACCATAAAAAAGAGACCTGAAAAGATAAGAATATATATAATTGTATTGGTAGCATGTTAATTTTGCACTGAACTTTATATAAAAAAACTAACAAAAGTTTATCGACAATATAATATTTTACTAACATCATTAGATAAACAATTGCCATATGATGTTGTGCTCTATGTTACACATTTTATTTCAAGTCTGAAAGTATAGTTATAGATAAATTAGTTAAATTTACGACAAATATTCGTACAAAAGTATAAATCATAACATGTTATTAAAATGAAAATACTATTTTTCTTACCTAAATATTATTAAAAATTTCTTTGAACATGACATTTGTTGTTGACGACTTTGGATTGCTATCTTAGCCTAAAATTAGAATGTTCAAGCCATTACGACTCTTAACTCTTGACAAAGTAACGTAAAGCTATCCATAGGTGAATACTGATTTTGGTAAGTAAAATCTTACATGTGATAATGATTTAAAACATAATGAAATACCTTGGTTTTTCAATATTTTTCTCCTCTTATATAATATCCCATCAGCTAATAATGCCCAAGTTGCATTCCAAATACAATTTAGTTTGCTTTTGCTAACACTATTAGATATTAATAACATCGCAAATAGTTTTCTCAATTGATGACCAAACCTCATTAATAATTGTGATATTATTGAATATTTTAGGATAATATTTGGTATAGTATCCATCTTTCATACAGGGAGATTTTGAGCAAATGGTCCACGAATCATATATGCAGACACAGCTATAAATAATTTTGGATATCGAACAGGATCAGACAATCCTAACAATATTAACTGGTCAATTTAAGTTGTATTTATTATCTTGTGGTCTCTACTCAACCACAAAAAAAAAATATAAATATGTGGTAGACCTCTCTTTTAGAATTTCTACCATCTACATCATTATAATAAAAAGATAAAAAAAATAATATGTTACAAATAAATTATCTATCTTATATATATGCTTTGATAAATATATAACTGTGCAAATAATTTAATGAAAATTTTTTCTAAAAATAAGGTTAAATGATGAGCAGTACCTGCATCTAGCACTTCGAATGGAATCCATTGCTTAAGATCGGAGATTATCATGTCAAGCTTAATTTTGAACACTTTACATAATATATCTGGTCAGTCTTCAACCTTTAAGTTTTTTGGATTATTAACTCTACCAATCTCTTGCCAACAAAATAAGTTAAAATAACAATTTAAAAAGATGAGAATATTAAAATGTTTAGATTTATAAAAATAAATATTATCCATCATCAATCTCTAATTCAATAATAGTATACTTGGTAGATTTGCCATCTTTTTCAAGAGTCATCTCATTTTCAATTTCAACAAGATATCTAATAACATCTAAAATAAATTAAAATAAAAAAGTTTGTTGTCAATACATTTGTTAAGAAAAAAATACAGCCGAAATTATTAATAAAATAAATAGATTTATAAATAAATTATACTTTTTCTAAAATAATAAACTTACCAACTAAATAGGTGTAATCATACCAAGAGCATTATTGAGAGTGTCAAAAATTCACAAAATTAAATTCATATCGTGGGATACTTGATGATTCTGGAAGTCTATGTATATCGGTACTTTAGTTTAAATTAACCACATACTCATGATGTGTAGTCTTGAAGTTACCCTCATTGAGTCCAACATCAAAGTATCTTATTTGGTAAGATATTCATTCTTTTAGCAAATTCAAGAATCGAGATACAAGAGCCCTCTTAATTGAGGCGTATATTTTTTCTCCCTAGAATTGATAAAAAATGAAAGAACGATTAAATGGGGATAAACAAACAAATTTAAAATATAAATAATATAAATTAAAAATAATATAAAAAAATATTAGTAGAAAATTCACGTCTTCATCGAGCCAAATCATCTATTAAAAATAGTACTAAAAAGAATTAACAAAATTTTAAAAAATAGTGTTAAAATTTAAAAAATAACAATCTAAGTAAAATAATTTAAAATTTAAAAAATAACAACTTAAGTACAACAATCTGAAATTTAAAAAATAATAATCTAAATAAAATAATTTAAAATTTAAAAAATAACAAACTAAATAAAACAACCCAAACAAATAATTTAAAATTTAAAAATAACAACATAAACAAATAAACTCTCAAAATCAACGTATGAGTGGCGTTAGTATATGAGCTCCCTATTTGTGTTACTATAAAGATATTTTTAAAAATTTTATGAAACAGATGTAGAAAAAAGAAGAGAGACAAAAAAAAAATAAGAAGAAAATACATAAGAAAGAAAAAAAAAATTTTTTAAAAAACTTGGGACGCTAAATAGAATCTGTTTAGATAAACATGAAAATTTCTTAAGAAAAACATAAGAAACAAATACAGAAATTTATTGATGATAGTACAAAATTTTATAACGAGAAAAAATAAATTTGTTTTAAGATAAACAAAACAATTGTTTTAAGAAGAAACATACATGGTAGCAGGAATCCCCACACCTTCGTACTGTTGTACCAACAAGTGTACTGGGTCGTCCAAGTAATACCTGAGTCAGCCAAGGTCAATCTCACGTGGATTATGGTTTGAAGCAAGTTATGGTTATCTTGCAGGTTGGTGGACGAAATTGTGATCATCAATGTTGTATTCTTTGTTGTTGTATGGAATAATTATAATGGCTCTTTGCTATGTGTGGACACAACTCCGTTTAACTAACCAGCAAGTGTACTGGGTCGTCCAAGTAATAAACCTTACGTGAGTAAGGGTCGATCCCACAGAGATTGTTGGTATGAAGCAAGCTATGGTCATCTTATAAATCTCAATCAGGCGGATAATAATTAATTATGGATTTTTGAATAATAATAAATAATAAACAGAAAATAAAGATAATTAAAATAGGATAGAAATACTTATGTAAATTAATGGTGGGAATTTCAGATAGGCGTATGGAGATATTGTGCCCTTTCTTTTTCTACTTTCCTACTTCTTCCTTCCAGTTCTTTCATTCCTTCCTATGGCAAGCTGTATGTAGGGCATCACCGTTGTCAATGGCTACATCCCATCCTCTCAGTGAAAAAGGTCCAAATGCTCTGTCACAGTACGGCTAATCATCTGTCGGTTCTCAATCAGGTTGGAATAGAATCCCTTGATTCTTTTGCGTCTGTCACTAACGCCCAGCCTTCAGGAGTTTGAAACTCGTCACAGTCATTCAATCCCAGATCCTACTCGGAATACCACAGACAAGGTTTAGACTTTCTGGATTCTCATGAATGCCGCCATCAATCTAGCTTATACCACGAAGATTCTGTTTAAGGAATCTAAGAGATACGCGCCCGGCCTAAGGTAGAACGGAAGTGGTTGTCAATCACGCGCGTTCATAGGTGAGAATGATGATGAGTGTTACGGATCATCACATTCATCAAGTTGAAGTGCAACGAATATCTTAGAATAGGAATAAAGAGAATTGAATAGGAAATAGTAGTAATTGCATTAAAACTTGAGGTACAGTAGAGCTCCACACCCTTAATCTATGGTGTGTAGAAACTCCACCGTTGAAAATACATAAGTGAAAGGTTCAGGCATGGCCGAATGGCCAGCCCCCCCCCCCCCCCAAAACGTGATCAATAGTCTCCTCATATGAAGAATAAAATAAAACTGAGACCAAAGATGTCTAATACAATAGTAAATTATCCTATTTATACTAGACTAGCTACTAGGGTTTACATGAGTAAGTAATTGATGCATAAATCCACTTCCGGGGCCCACTTGGTGTGTGTTTGGGCTGAGCTTGATCTATCCATGAGCTGAGGCTTCTTTTGGAGTTGAACGCCAAGTTGTAACGTGTTTTGGGCGTTCAACTCCGGGTCGTGACGTGTTTCTGGCGTTTTACTCCAGACAGCAACATGGAACTGGCGTTGAGCGCCAGTTTACGTCGTCAATTTCCGAATAAAGTATGAACTATTATATATTGCTGGAAAGCTCTGGATGTCTACTTTCCAACGCTGTTAAGAGCGCACCATTTAGAGTTCTGTAGCTCCAGAAAATCTATTTCGAGTGCAGGGAGGTCAGATTCCAATAGCATCAGCAGTCCTTTGTCAACCTCCTATAAGAGTTTTGCTCAAGTTCCTCAATTTCAGCCAGAAATTACCTGAAATCATAGAAAAATACACAAACTCATAGTAAATTCCAGAAATGTGAATTTAACATAAAAACTAATGAAAACATCCCTAAAAGTAACTAGATCATGCTAAAAACTACCTAAAAACAATGCCAAAAAGCGTATAAATTATCCGCTCATCACAACACCAAACTTAAATTGTTGCTTGTCCCCAAGCAAATGAAAAAAAAATAGGATAAAAAGAAGAGAATATACTATAAATTCCAAAATATCAATGATTATTAATTCTAATTAGATGAGCGGGACTTGTAGCTTTTTGCTTCTGAACAGTTTTGGCATCTCACTTTTTCCTTTGAAGTTTAGAATGATTGGCTTCTCTAGGAAATTAGAATTTCGGATAGTGTTATTGACTTTCCTAGTTAAGTATGTTGATTCTTGAACACAGCTACTTATGAGTCTTGGCCGTGGCCCTAAGCACTTTGTTTTTCAGTATTACCACCGAATACATAAATGCCACAGACACATGACTGGGTGAACCTTTTCAGATTGTGACTCAGCTTTGCTAGAGTCCCTAGTTAGAGGTGTCCAGAGCTCTTAAGCACACTCTTTTTGCTTTGGATCACGACTTTAACCACTCAATCTCAAGCTTTTCACTTGGACCTTCATGACACAAGCACATGGTTAGGGACAGCTTGATTTAGCCGCTTAGGCCTGGATTTTATTTTCTTGGGCCCTTCTATCCATTGATGCTCAAAGCCTTGAATCCTTTTTACCCTTGCCTTTTGGTTTTAAGGGCTATTGGCTTTTTCTGCTTGCTTTTTCTCTTTTTTTTCGCAAGCTTTTGCTTTTTTTCACTGCTTTTTCTTGCTTCAAGAATCAATTTTATGATTTTTCAGATCATCAATAACATTTTTCTTTGTTCCTCATTCTTTCAAGAGCCAACAATTTTAACATTCATAAACAACAAGATCAAACATATGCACTGTTCAAGCATTCATTCAGAAAACAAAAAGTATTGTCACCACATCAATATAATTAAAATAAATTCAAAGATAAATTCGAAATTCATGTACTTCTTGTTATTTTGAATTAAAACATTTTTTCATTTAAGAGAGGTGAATGATTCATGGAATTATTCATAACTTTAAGACATAGTTACTAACTACTAATGATCATGAAGTAGAGACACAAAACATAGGTAAACATATAAAAACCGAAAAGCAGAAAAAATAAGAACAAGGTATGAATCCACCTTAGTGGCGTCTTCTTCTTGAAGGACCAACAATGTCCTTAAGCTATTCTATGTCCCTTCCTTGCCTTTGTTGCTCCTCCCTCATTGCTCTTTGATCTTCTCTTATTTCATGGAGAATGATGGAGTGCTCATGATGTTCCACCCTTAATTGTTCCACATTGTAGCTCAAATCTTCTAGGGAAGTGTTGAGTTGTTCCCAATAGTTGTTGGGAGGAAAGTGCATCCCTTGAGGCATCTCAGGGATTTCTTGATGATGAGCTTCCTCATGCATCTCTTGAGATCCATGGAGGGTCTCTCTTGCTTGCTCCATCCTCTTCTTGGAGATGGGCTTATCCTCTTCAATGAGGATGTCTCCTTCTATGATAACTCCAGCTGAGTAACATAGATGGAAAATAAGATGAGGAAAAGCTAGCCTTGCCATGGTGGAGGACTTTTCGGCTATTTTGTAGAATTCATGGGAGATGACTTCATGAACGTCTACTTCCTCTCCAATCATGATGCTATAAATCATGATGGCCCGATCCACAGTAACTTCAGATTGGTTGCTAGTGGGGATGATGGAGCGTTGAATGAACTCTAACCACCCTCTAACCACAAGCTTGAGGTCCAGTCTTCTTAGTTGAACCGGCTTGCCTTTGGAGTCTCTTTTCCATTGAGCTCCTTCCACATATATGTCCATAAGGACTTGGTCTAACCTTTGATTAAAGTTGACCCTTCTAGTGTAGGGGCGTTCATCTCCTTGCATCATGGGCAAGTGGAATGCCAACCTCACATTTTCTGGACTAAAATCTAAGTATTTCCCCCGAACCATTGTGAGATAATTCTTTGGACTCGGATTCACACTTTGATCATGGTTCCTAGTGATCCATGCATTGGCATAGAACTCTTGAACCATTAAGATTCTGACTTGTTGCATGTGGTTGGTTAGGACTTCCCAATCTCTTCTTCAGATTTCATGTCGGATCTCCGGATACTCATTTTTCTTGATTTTGAAAGGGACCTCAAGGATCACTTTCTTCTTTGCCACAACATCATAGAAGTGGTCTTGATGGCTTTTGGAGATGAATCTTTCCATCTCCCATGACTCAGAGGTGGAAGCTTTTGTCTTCCCTTTTCCTTTTCTAGAGGATTCTCCGGCCTTAGGTGCCATTGATGGTAATGGAAAAACAAAAAGATTATGCTTTGACCACACCAAACTTAAAATATTGCTCGCCCTCGAGCAAGAGAAGAAAGAAGAGAAGAAGAAGAAGAAGAAAATATGGAGAAGAGTGAGGGAAGGTGTTTCGGCCAAGGTGTAGAAGAGGGGGTTTGTGTTGTGTGAAAATGAAGTAGAATGGAAGGGTATATATAGGGAGGGGAGTGGGTGTAGTTTCGGTCATATAGGGTGGGTTTGGGTGGGAAAGATTTTTGAATTTTGAAGGTAGGTGGGGTTTATGGGGAGGAGAAAATGAATAGTGAGAAGAGGGGAGAATATGTTATGTGGGGATCCTGTGGGGTCCACAGATCCTGAGGTGTCAAGGATTTACATCCCTGCACCAATTAGGCATGTAAAATGCCTTTGCACACCATTCTGGCGTTTAAACGCCGAAGTGATGCACACTCTGGGCGTTCAACGCCCATGTGTAGCATGTTTCTGGCGTTGAACGCCAGTTCCATGCTTGTTACTGGCGTTCAGCGCCAACTTTTCTTAAGGCACATTCCTGGTGTTCAAACGCCAAGATGTTGCTTGTTTCTGGCGTTCAGCGCCAGAAACATGCTCTGTTCTGGCGTTGAACGCCAGCCAGATACTCCTTACTGGCGTTTAAATGCCAGTAAGTCTTTCCTCCAGGGTGTGATTTTTCTTCTGCTGTTTTTGATTCTGTTTTTAATTTTAGTATTTTTTTCGTGACTCCACATGATCATGAACCTAATAAAATAAAAAATAACAATAAAATAAAATTAAAATTAGATATATAAAAATTGGGTTGCCTCCCAACAAGCGCTTCTTTAGTGTCATTAGCTTGATAGTGGGCTCTCATGGAGCCTCACAGATATTCAGAGCATGATGA
The DNA here is from genome assembly GCF_003086295.3 of Arachis hypogaea. Classification (NCBI taxonomy): domain Eukaryota; kingdom Viridiplantae; phylum Streptophyta; class Magnoliopsida; order Fabales; family Fabaceae; genus Arachis; species Arachis hypogaea. The sequence goes on from NC_092038.1 coordinate 37,190,644, forward strand.
GGGCCTCCCAACACCAAACTTAGAGTTTGAATGAGGGGGCTTCTCAACACCAAACTTAGAGTTTGGTTGTGGCCTCCCAACACCAAACTTAGAGTTTGACTGTGGGGGCTCTTTTTGACTCTGTACTGAGAGAAGCTTTTCATGCTTCCTCTCCATGGTTGCAGAGGAAGGTCCTTGAGCTTTAAACACAAGGTAGTCCCCATTCAATTGAAGGACTAATTCTCCTCTGCTAACATCAATCACAGCTTCTACTATGGCTAGGAAGGGTCTTCCAAGGATGATGCATTCATCTTCTTCCTTCCTGGTGTCTAAGATTATGAAATCAGCAGGGATGTAAAGGCCTTTAACCTTTACTAACACGTCCTCTACTAATCCATAAGCTTGTCTTACTGACTTGTCTGCCAATTGAAGTGAGAATAAGGCAGGTTGTACCTCAATGATCCCTAGTTTCTCCATTACAGAGAGTAGCATAAGATTTATGCCTGACCCCAGGTCACACAGAGCCTTGTTAAAGGTCATGGTGCCTATGGTACAGGGTATTAAGAATTTACCAGGATCTTGTCTCTTTTGAGGTAGAGTTTTCTGAATCCATGTATCTAGTTCACTAATAAGCAAGGGGGATTCACCTTCCCAAGTCTCATTACCAAACAACTTGGCATTCAACTTCATGATAGCTCCTAGATATTGAGCAACTTGCTCTCCAGTTACATCTTCATCCTCTTCTGAGGAGGAATAGTTTTCAGAGCTCATGAATGGCAGAAGGAGATTTAGTGGAATCTCTATGGTCTCTTATATGAGCCTCAGATTCCTTTAGGTCCTCAATAGGGAACTCCTTCTTGCCTGAGAGACGTCCCAAGAGGTCTTCCTCACTAGGATTTTCGTCCTTTTCCTCCCTTGTGCATTCGGCCATATTGATTACTTCAATTGCCTTGCAATCTCCTTTTGGATTCTCTTCTGTATTGCTTGGGAGAATACTGGGAGGAGCTTCAATGATTTTCTTACTCAGCTGGCCCACTTGTGCCTCCAAATTTCTGATGGAGGACCTTGTTTCACTCATGAAACTTAAGGTGGCCTTAGACAGATCAGAGACTATATTTGCTAAGTTAGAGGAGCTCTGTTCAGAATTCTCTGTCTGTTGCTGAGAAGCTTATGGAAAAGGCTTGCTATTGCTGAGCCTGTTTCTTCCACCATTATTAAAGCTTTGTTGAGGATTTTGTTGATCCTTCCATGAGAAATTTGGATGATTTCTCCATGATGAGTTATAGGTGTTTCCATAAGGTTCACCCATGTAATTAACCTCTGCCATTGCAGGGTTCTCAGGATCATAAGCTTCTTCAGAAGATGCCTCTTTAGTACTGTTGGATGCATTTTGCCATCCATTCAGACTTTGAGAGATCATGTTGACTTGCTGAGTCAACACTTTGTTCTGAGCCAATATGGCATTCAGAGTATGAATTTCAAGAACTCCCTTCCTCTGAGGCGTCCCATTATTCACGGAATTCCTCTCAGAAGTGTACATGAACTGGTTATTTGCAACCATGTCAATAAGTTCTTGAGCTTCTGCAGGCATTTTCTTTAGGTGAATGGATCCACCTGCAGAATGGTCCAGTGACATTTTCGAAAACTCAGATAGACCATAATAGAATATATCTAATATGGTCCATTCTGAAAACATGTCAGATGGACACCTTTTAGTCAACTGCTTGTATCTTTCCCAAGCTTCATAGAGGGATTCACCATCCTTTTGCTTGAAGGTTTGAACATCCACTCTAAGCTTGCTCAGCTTTTGAGGAGGAAAGAATTTATCCAAGAAGGCCGTGACCAGCTTTTCCCAAGAGTCCAGGCTATCTTTAGGTTGTAAATCCAACCATATTCTAGCTCTGTCTCTTACAGCAAAAGGGAAAAACATGAGCCTGTAGACTTCAGGATCTACTCCATTCGTCTTTACAGTCTCACAAATCTGCAAGAACTCAGTTAAAAACTGATAAGGATCTTCAGATGGAAGTCCATGAAACTTGCAGTTTTATTGCATTAAAGCAACTAGCTGAGGTTTCAGCTCAAAATTGTTTGCTCCAATGGCAGGAATAGAGATGCTTCTTCCATCAAATTTGGACGTGGGTTTAGTAAAGTCACCCAGCATCCTCCTTGCATTATTATTATTTTTGGCTGCCATCTCCTTCTCTTGTTCGAAAATTTCTGAAAGGTTGTTTCTGGATTGTTGTAATTTAGATTCTCTTAGTTTGCTCTTCAGAGTCCTTTCAGGTTCTGGATCAGCTTCAACAAGAGTGCCTTTTTTCTTGTTCCTGCTCATATAGGGAAGAAGAGAACAAGAAAAGAAAGAGGAATCCTCTATGTCACAGTATAGAGATTCCTTTATGTTAGTAGAAGAAGAAATGGAATAGGAGTGAAGAAGAATGAATAGTCTGAATAAAGGGTAAAGGTAAGGGCAGTGATTTGAGATGAAGAGAGGTGAAGATGAGTGTTAGTAAATAAATAAATAAATAAATAAATAGAAGAAGGGGAGAGGGAAGAAATTTCGAAAATAAATTTGAAAAGAAGTTAAATGATTTTCAAAAATAAAAGATAAGATAGAATTAAAATTAAAATTTAAAACAATTAATTAATTAAAAAGAATTTTTGAGAAAGAGATGAGATATTTTCAAAAATTAGAGAGGGAAAAGTAGTTAGGTGGTTTTGAAAAAGATAAGAAACAAACAAAAAGTCAAATAGTTAGTTGAAAAAGATATTAAAGTCAAATTTGAAAAGATAAGAAGATAAGAAGTTAGATAAGATATTTTGAAATCAAATTTTTGAAAAAGATAAAATTTTGAAAAAGATATGATAAAAAGATAAGATATAAAAGATATGATAAGATATGTTTGAAAAAGATTTAATTTTTAAAATTAAAATTAATTACTTTACTAACAAGAAACTACAAGATAAGATTCTAGAATTTAAAGATTGAACCTTTCTTAACAAGAAAGTAACAAACTTCAAATTTTTTGATCAATCACATTAATTGTTAGTGTAATTTCGAAAATATGATATAAAGATAAGAAAAAGATTTTGAAAACATTTTGAAAAAGATTTTTTGGAGTTTTCGAAAAAAAAGGGAAAATGGAAAAAATATGATTTTTGAAAAAGATTTTGAAAAGACAGGATTTTTTTTAAAATTGAAAATTTGACTTGACTTGTAAGAAACAACTAATTTTAAAAATTTTTGACCAAGTCAACCCAAAATTTCGAAAATTTGGAGGGAAATAAGGAAAAGATAATTTTTTTATTTTTGCATTTTTTTATGAGGAGAGAAAAAAAATATAAACATGACCCAAAACATGAAAATTTTGGATCAAAACACATGATGCATGTAAGAACACTATGAATGTCAAGATGAACATCAAGAACACTTTGAAGATCATGATGAACATCAAGAACTTATTTTTGAAAAAAATTTTTAATGCAAAGAAAGCATGCAACACTAAACTTAGAAATCTTTAATGCATGTACACTATGAATGCAAAAATGCATATGAAAAACAATAAAAGACACAAAACAAGAAAACATCAAGATCAAACAAGAAGACTTACCAAGAACAACTTGAAGATGATGAAGAACATCATGAATGCATGAATTTTCGAAAAGTGCAAGAAATAAATTTTTAAAACATGCAATTGACACCAAACTTAAAAACTGACTCAAGACTCAAACAAGAACACAAAATATTTTTGGTTTTTATGATTTTATGATTTTTTTTGGATTTTTATTAATTAATTTTTTTCGAAAATATTTTTGGAAAAACGAAAAAGAAAAGAAAATTTTGAAAAAGATTTTTAAAAAATTTTGAAAAGAAAATTACCTAATCTGAGCAACAAGATGAACCGTCAGTTATTCAAACTCAACAATCCCCGGCAACGGCGCCAAAAACTTGGTGGACGAAATTATGATCATCAATGTTGTATTCTTTGTTGTTGTATGGAATAATTATAATGGCTCTTTGCTATGTGTGGACACAACTCCGTTCAACTAACCAGCAAGTGTACTAGGTCGTCCAAGTAATAAACCTTACGTGAGTAAGGGTCGATCCCACAGAGATTGTTGGTATGAAGCAAGCTATGGTCATCTTGTAAATCTCAGTCAGGCGGATAATAATTAATTATGGATTTTCAAATAATAATAAATAATAAACAAAAAATAAAGATAATTAAAATAGGATAGAAATACTTATGTAAATTAATGGTGGGAATTTCAGATAGGCGTATGGAGATACTGTGCCCTTTCTTTTTCTACTTTCCTACTTCTTCCTTCCAGTTCTTTCATTCCTTCCTATGGCAAGCTGTATGTAGGGCATCACTGTTGTCAATGGCTACATCCCATCCTCTCAGTGAAAAAGGTCCAAATGCTCTGTCACAGCACGGCTAATCATCTGTCGGTTCTCAATCAGGTTGGAATAGAATCCCTTGATTCTTTTGCGTCTGTCACTAACACCCAGCCTTCAGGAGTTTGAAGCTCGTCACAGTCATTCAATCCCAGAATCCTACTCAGAATACCACAGACAAGGTTTAGACTTTCCGGATTCTCATGAATGCCGCCATCAATCTAGCTTATACCACGAAGATTCTGTTTAAGGAATCTAAGAGATACGCGCCCGGCCTAAGGTAGAACGGAAGTGGTTGTCAATCACGCACGTTTATAGGTGAAAATAATGATGAGTGTTACGGATCATCACATTCATCAAGTTGAGGTGCAACGAATATCTTAGAATAGGAATAAAGAGAATTGAATAGGAAATAGTAGTAATTGCATTAAAACTTGAGGTACAGCAGAGCTCCACACCCTTAATCTATGTGTGTAGAAACTTCACCGTTGAAAATACATAAGTGAAAGGTTCAGGCATGGCCGAATGGCCAGCCCCCCCAAAAACGTGATCAATAGTCTCCTCATATGAAGAATAAAATAAAACTGAGACCAAAGATGTCTAATACAATAGTAAATTATCCTATTTATACTAGACTAGCTACTAGGGTTTACATGAGTAAGTAATTGATGCATAAATCCACTTCCAGGACCCACTTGGTGTGTGTTTGGGCTGAGCTTGATCTATCCATGAGCTGAGGCTTCTTTTGGAGTTGAACGCCAAGTTGTAACGTGTTTTGGGCGTTCAACTCCGGGTCGTGACGTGTTTCTGGCGTTTTACTCCAGACAGCAACATGGAACTGGCGTTGAGCGCCAGTTTACGTCGTCAATTTCCGAATAAAGTATGAACTATTATATATTGCTGGAAAGCTCTGGATGTCTACTTTCCAACGCTGTTAAGAGCGCACCATTTAGAGTTCTGTAGCTCCAGAAAATCTATTTCGAGTGCAGGGAGGTCAGATTCCAATAGCATCAGCAGTCCTTTGTCAGCCTCCTATAAGAGTTTTGCTCAAGTCCCTCAATTTCAGCCAGAAATTACCTGAAATCATAGAAAATTACACAAACTCATAGTAAAGTCCAGAAATGTGAATTTAACATAAAAACTAATGAAAACATCCCTAAAAGTAACTAGATCATGCTAAAAACTACCTAAAAACAATGCCAAAAAGCGTATAAATTATCCGCTCATCACAGGTCTTAGTCAGGCAGATCAGAAGGTTGTTGATATTATGTCATATATGGAGTTGTAAGAGTAATGTATGAAAGGGATAAAACAAAAGAGGTAGAAAATACTAATAGGGATAGGGTTAAGGATTGGAGTTGTTTTACCTTTTTGAATTAACTCTGGTATTATTGTCTTCCTTGCTTGTGAATGATCTTCTTCTATGGCAGGCTGTATGTGATCAAAGCCATTGCCCATGGTCATTGATCTCCTCTGCTCCAGATCAAACACCATTGCCAGTGGTCATTCAATCTGATGGGGGTGAAGCTCTAGCAGTTCATTCTCTTGGCGATCCTACTCAAAATGCCATAGATAAGGTCGAATCTTCTGGATCATAGAATGTTGCCTCTATGGATTCTAGCCTATACTACGGAGACCCTAATCTCCCCGGAAATCGGATGAACTGGTGTCTTGAGAAGTCCCCAACGAAGTCTTGGATTGGCCGTATGAGAGATGTATAAACATAGCTATTGGTTCATGCTTTCCGGCCACGTATTCACACGAACCCAAGTAGACGTGGGTGTTTGTCAGGCACGTTCTTCTTAATGTGATGAACAGAGCTAATTGTCTGATCATCCTATCCACCACGATGAAGATTGGATATACATCTTAGAAGTAAATCAAACACAGATCGAAGAAGAAACAGTAATACTTTTATTAATTCATAGGACTCAGCAGGGCTCCTTCCCTCAACCTAGGAGGTTTAGAATCTCATATTGATGTAAAATACAAAGTAAAACTCGAAATAATAGCTGTCCTCTAGTATGTTGTTTTGAATAATTATGTAAAATACACTTTAAATACTAAATAGATGACTAGTATAGGTAAAACAGTCTATTTAGTGCTAAAATCAACTTCTGGGACCCACTTAGTGAGTGTTTGGGCTGAGCTTTGATGAGATCCACATGCTATGAGGTCTTTTGGACGTGGAACGCCAGCTAGGGGTCCTCTCTGAGCATTTGGACACTGGGCTCTGCTCTTTGGGCACTGGACGCCTGGAAGGGGGCAGGAAGCTGACATTGGACGCCAGTTTTGGGCCTTCTAATCCGAAGCAAAGTATGAACTATTATATATTGCTGGAAAGCTCTAGAAGTCAGCTTTTCATATCCATTGAGAGCGCTCCATTTGAACTTCTGTAGCTCCCGAAAATCTCTTTCAAATGCAAGGAGGTCAGACCCAAACAGCATCTGTAGTGCTTTCTCTGTCTCTAAATCAGACTTCTGCTCCAACTCCTCAATTTCAGCCAGAAAATACCTGAAATTACATAAAAATACAAAAACTCATAGTAGAATCCAAAGATATAAATTTAATACTAAAACCTATAAAAATTTAATAAAAACTAAATAAAACACACTAAAAACTATATGAAAATGATGCCAAAAAAGGTATAAAATATCTGCTCATCAATACATAGAAAGCAAACATTTTTTTCCGATAAACACAAATTTTATGGCAATAAACACATTTTGAAGGAAAACAAACAAATCTTTGAAGGAAAACATAAAAAAACAAACACAAAAATTTATTTATGATAAACAAAAGAATTTTGTGATGATAAATAGACATTTTTTAAGGACGATTTACTTAATTAAAATATTTGAAGATCAAAATTACCATAATATAATTTTTGCAAACTGTAAACGTATTTGTAACATTTATATTATTATGGAAATCGCAAGAGGGTATGGTAGATTAGAGTATTAACATAAACTGCTACATTCTATCGTAATTTACGTTGAAACGTGTGTGAGAAAAAAATTGCTATTACACCGTATCAGTTCCTGAAGAAGTAAAACAATGAAAAAAAAATTATATTTTGATATAAACTTTTATTTTGATAAAAAAAATCGTATAAACTTTTCAAATGATTTTATTTTGATATTGCAATCAAATCAATTTCCTTTATTTATTATTTTTTTTATATTAAGTTGTAATAAAATGTAATGCTTAAAAAACTAAATATGTTAATTCTTTAATTTGGAGTTTATTTAGGATTAATTAAACATGTAACTGCCACAAAAATTATGATTAAGTTTAATATTTTATTTTATATTATTTTTTTACACTATCAGTATTATCAGTATTATGTGAAATAATCCTTAATTCTAATTTAAATAAGATAATTAGGTATACAGTATAATAATTATACTTTAAATATAAATTAATTATATTTTATTATATCTAATAAACTGTCTGGACGAGTATGGCTCTTTCAACTGTGACCTTAAATTATTGGATGAGGGGATGATCGATTTTCGGATGAATCTGAACCATCCCCTTGCCACTAGAGTGAGGTCACTTCTTCTTAAATGGTTTGAATTTCCATCAGCATCAAGCTTCCACTCAATACCTTGTCTGCAAATGTTCCAAAGGTCATCATTTACCTTGGGTAGGTACTTAGTCTTACTTCGTATGACATCTCAGAGGAGGAAAAAGGAGCTTTAAAGCAAAAAACTCTTGGGATATTATCGAGGCTGAAGTCAATGGTTCACCCTATTACATAGCTCATGTAAGAAGGCTCTTCATTTTCTTCCAAAACTGCATTGGCATAGAACTCTTGCACTAGTGCAAGTTCTACTTTCCTAAGTAGGTAGTACAGGATGTTCCACTTTCTTCTCTTTATTTCTCCCAGAATCTGTTTGTGTTCATCAACCTCAAATTGAAATCACACTTTCGGGATCACTATCTTATTAACCATCCAACCCCATAATGATTTTCATGGAACTTGGATCGAAACCTTCCCTCATCATATTCAGAGATAGCTTTTGCCTTTCCTTTTCTTTTCTTGGATGAAGATGCTGCATGCTTAGGGGCCATTATGTGAAAAATGATGGTACTTATAAATTATAATACCAAACTTAAAGGATTTGCTTGTTCCCAAGCAAAAAGGATGAAAGCAAATGGAAAGAAAGGGTTACGAGTGTGTAAAGGATAGTAATGAGTAAGACTGAGTCATAAGTGAATGGAAATGACTTGTATTTATAGTGAGGTGGGATGGTGAATTGTATGATAGGAATTGAGAGTGAAGATCGTGTGGTGTGCATATAGGAAGGCTAAGAACAAAATATGTAAGGAAGTGAAGTGATAGGGATAAGATGGGGTGGGTGGTGGCTTTGGTTATGTTGTTGCAGGACACATGCATGAATGACTTATGCATGAAAAGTTGAAAAAGTATGATGACTAATGCTTGAAAAGTTGAAAAAGTGTAAATGATAAGAATGACCGATGCATGTGTATGTTCAGGGTAAGAGTGACAACTGCATGCATGTGGATAGAAGTGAAGGCATGTGAACTATGGTGATCATAAACTGCATGTGAAAGTGCATGTATTTGATTATCATAAATTGTATATGAGAATGCATACATGCATGAGATGATAATAAGCACGTTGCATGTGAGTGCATGAGCAAAGAAAACAATAAACACCTCGGAGACCACAAGAAAAAGGACAAGAGCACAAAGATCCGATCAAGTACGGTGACATTTTCAATGTCTCAGGGAACTTGACATCCGAACCAATCATGGCGTAAGATGTGGCACTCATGCAAGCAACGGAAAACCAGGCATTGGGTCAAACCCGAAAAGGTGGCCCGGCTTTCGTCATGTAGTCTGCCGCAGCCACCAATATCTCCGCGGTTTTTGTGGACCGTGGAGACATCTTTAGCATGGCAAATGACCAAGGATAAGCATGCTGGAGAGTAAAATTGGCGCCAACCGTGTCATCACAGAGAGCGTTGGAAAGCAGGTTTTAGAGTAATGTTCTTAGCTAGTTACACAAACAACAAAGTTCTCATTGGTAGCTAATATCTGTTTCATGATATTATTTTTTAAAAAAAATTAAATTAATAGAATAAGATAGATAAATAATTATATTTTATATCATAATATTTTTCAACCCAACTTAAACTGATAGAAAATATTTATACAAGGATAGATTGGTTAATATTTTTTTAGTGATTATTTTTAATAATTAATTTTAATATATATGTTTTTTAAGTATTTGATTTGAACAATGCAAGATTCAACATATTCTAATTCTTTTTTCTCCTACTACAAATATGAACATCTAAAATAATAAGTATGCTATCATTTGATAAGTTTTGATAAAAATAGTTCTCTTGATTTTTCATCTTCTTCGTTTTTGTAATTTGTTCCTCTTGTTTTCTAGCTTCTAAATATGTTGTTATTCTCGGAATGTGAAGTTTTCTTTTTCACATTCTATTACTAAGAATCACTTTAACTAAAGGCTAATAACCAACTATTTATTGAGTTCATTAAATGAAATATTCCAAGTCTCACATTGAGAGCATGAGGCAATATGTCTGACATTGAAGTCCCATATCAAGTAAAGAGAAGTGTGAAAAGTCTACAAGACGCTATAAAAAGCAAAACACTATAACAATTTAAGGATACTTACCTGAACGGGGTCAATGGACGAACAAAAAGACCCATGACCTAGGTTGATGACTTTCATTGTACTTTGGAAGGGTATTAGCCTATGGTCTACCTAAGTGAAGTGGTAGAGCCCTACTTCATAATTTGTGGTAGTGGGGACCTGTGTTCGCGCGGTCCTTATCTAAACTGAATTTAATTATTTAGTTCCTATCTAGTCTGAATTTAATTATTTAGTATGGTGAATGATAAAGTTTTTAAACTGAGTTTAATTATTTAGTTCCTATTTAGTCTGAATTTAATTATTTAGTATGGTGAATGATAAAATTTTTTCTTACATTAAATTTGTCAATTTTTTGGATTTCAATTTTTTGAATTCAATGATAATATTTCTTTTTCATGTACGAGTTAATAGGTTTATAATTAACTATTGTGATTTTAATTTATTTTTTTATTGGACTCCTAAAGTATTTCAAGATATCGCATACAATGAAACAGTTTAATGTGTTTTATTTTATTTCAAGAGATTGTCACCATCAGCAATGGCAATTGGTAAGTACAAACTCAATGATAATTAACTTATAGTTTAATGTGTTTTATTTTATTTCAAGAAATTGTCACCATAAACAATGGCAATTGGTAAGTACAAACTCAATGATAATTAACTTATTAATATTTTTTTATACTTAAAACTCCGAGGATTATGTATTCTTTTTTTTTCTAGATCGTTAGTTTTCCACTCAACCTAAAAGGAGAGTAAAAGTTTACATGGATTTTCAATCCATCTCTTTCGACATTACCATCAAAGATGAACTAAGATCCAACACTACAACTAAAACATCACAAAAATTTCATAGAAATTGCACAATAATAACAATAACAAATAACAACTTTAGACTCCATAATTCAATGCTGATAATAAGTTTCTTCTCATGTTCAAAATCATCACCGAACTCTATAATTCTTGTTGCTACAAGATCCATTGCACCTATTTGACCAAATTGCTCTTAACCATAATCTCCCATTGTCTTTTCATTTTGAATTCCTTCATAGTTTTATATTCCAAAGTCAAGTTCTTAACATCTCTTATTAGATATCACTTTATTCTTCAAGAATCTTTGCTCCCAATCAGTCTCATTCTTACCTTTAATCCACTCAACCACACATATATTTTGTAACACTATTTTTATCTCCTATTCTTTCAAATTCATTTCTTCCAAAAGAAATTGGACTGTCATAATTATTTAGGCAAAACACTTATATAAACCATAAGCAACCCACATTTACGTGAATCACCGAAAACAAAAAATATTACGTAAATATCTTCATACATATATTTATGTAAATCAAATTTACTGAATTCAATTTACATATTTTAGTAGTAAATCGAATTAATATTTATCAAATTTCATGAAGTACTACATTTAAACATAAATCGAATTTAGTTGATTTGATTTACTACTACACATCATATATATAGTAAATCAAATCAAGAGGTTGATCTTTCTGATTTATCTATTAATGAATTGCACTACATTATCAAAGATTTTATTGTGAACTCTAAGAAATTCTTTGATAAATATGTTAAATGCAAGAAAGATAATAAAGCATTGTGAGTTGAAAATAAATTTTTATTGAAAAAAGTAAAGGCAACTGAAGCTTGTGATGAAAATTCTTTAAAAGAAGAAAACAATGCTTTTAGAGCTAAATTAAATAAATTCAAACTCAAATATTTAGTCTCAATCTCTACTGATTTAATTGCTGAAAATGAAAGGCTGAATGGAAAAATTAACAACCTTAATGAAGATTTAGCAAAATTTGTTCAAGGTTTGCAAAATCTTGACAAATTACTTGCTTGTCAAAAATTCAACTTTGAAAAATCTGGACTTGGATTCAAAGAGGAAAGCAAATCTATTTTCAAACCAATATTTATAAAATTTGAAGTTTCTTCTTCCAATATTGCTAAGCCAAAAATTTCAAGCAAGCCTCAAAATTTAGCAAAGGAGGAACATTGTTATAAATGTAATAGAAATGGTCATGTTCCTCAACAATGCTTCATATTTCTAAAATCTTTTGGTAATAATAACAAATTGTATAAAGTTGTTCAAGATTACAATGCACTTGGATAACTAAGAAGATTTTACATAAGAGGATCCAAATAGATTTGGATACCTAAGGTTACTTGAAGAACATGCATGTTTGTCTTACATCGAAGAATAAATTGGACATGTGGTATCTTGATAATGGATGTTCAAGGCATATGATCGGAAAGGGGATATTCTTCATCAAACTCAACAAGTATGATGGAGGGTTTGTCACTTTCAGAGATAATAATAAAGGTAAAATAATTGCCATTAGTAAGGTTGTCAAAGATTTTTCTACTTACATTGATAGTGTCTTTTTAATAGATGGGTTAAAGTATAATCTATTGAGCATACGTCAATTGTGTGACCTTAGAGATGCAGTAACCTTTAGGAAATTAGATTGTAGGGTCATTAATGAAAAAATAGGGGCTATTTTATTCATTGCAAAAAGAAATGACAATGTTTATAGTCTCACACTAGATGATCTTAAGGTTCAAAATGTGATATGTTTCTCTTCAATGGAATCTAAAAAATAGATGTGGCATAAGAGATTAGGGCATGCTAGCATGTTCCAAATCTCTAAGCTTGTTAAAAGAGGCTTATTGAGATGTCTTTTTAACATTAAGTTTGATAAAGACATCACTTGTGATGCTTGTCAAATGAGTAAGCAAACAAAAACCTCTTTTAAACCCAAGGAAAATGTCTTTCCTAAGAAACCATTAGAAGTGTTGCATTTTGATCATTTTGGACCAATTAGGACTCAAAGTCTTGGAGAAAAAAGTTATAGAATAGTTATTGTGGATGCTACATTAGGTTTGGTTGGGTGTATTTTCTAGCTCATAAGCATGAAGCATTTTCTGTTTTTGAAAAATTCAGCAAGAAGATTCAAAATAAAAAGAGTTCAAACATTATTTTAATTAGGAGTGATTATGGAAAGTAATTTGAAAACCAACATTTGAATCCTTTTGTGATGAACATGGCATATCCCGCAACTTTTCTTGTTCAAGAATACCATAACAAAATGGTGTTGTGGAAAGAAGAAATAGAAGTTTATAAGAAATGGCAAGAGCTATGTTGTGTGAATATAAGGTTCCAAATTCTTATGGACTGAGGCTGTAAATACAACTTGTTATGTTTTAAATCGAACAATCATAAGAAAGGTTTTGAAGAAAACCCCTTATGAACTTTGGAAAGGACATCCTCCTAATCTCAACTACTTTCATGTGTTTGGTTGCAAGTGTTTTATACTGAATATCAAAGAAAATTTGAAAAAATTTGATCCAAGAACACATGAAGATATCTTTCTTGGTTATTCCACAAATAACAAAGCTTATAGAGTCTATAACAAGAACTTTAAGACAGTTGAGAAAACCATGAATGTCACATTCTGTTCTGAGCATTATCTAAAACTGTAGGTCGATCTCGGACGAGATCTGCGGTGGTGGCCAGAGCTGATGTGTCGACTTGTTGGACTTGGTGGTGTTGCTGATCCTTTGTCACCAGAGGGTGGTGGTTCCTGCAAGAGACTCCGATGCTTAAATTAGCACGTGCTTTAGGCAGGTTTTTAGTAGAATCAGAGTATGAGTTATACCTGGGTGCTCTAGTGTATTTATAATAGTGTGGAGTGACCTTTCTGGAGATAAGATAGTTATCTTATCTTATCTTTGAGTGAAACTATCTTATCTTTAAGGGGATCCGTCTTTTATCTTTCTAGGCCTTAGCTGCCTTTAGATTTGTGTTGTGTCCCTTTGTTTGGGCCTGGTTGGGCCTTTTAGTCGATTTGGCCGAACTCTTTTTAGAAGAGGTCGGGGAGCCTGACCTGAGGAGGTCGGTCGTTTCGCCTTCAATCACCCCAGGTCGCATAGCTCGACCCATGGTATGAAAAATGCATCTGCTTGAGCACGGTCTTTCTTTTAGGGTTGTGTCTTTTTAGACTTTTGATCCCCTTGGGAGAAGTCGAGCTCGAGCATTTTTTGTCGATCTCATTGTAGAGACTCCTTATTAATTACTTTGAATGCGGAATGTTTCCTATTTAACTACAGCGCACGTTTTGCTCTTCTTGGAAACGTGTGAAGGCCAAAGACTCATTAACTCCTTGCCGTTTCCTTTGTTTCCCTCTTTATATCTCATTTTGAATTTCAAAGCCTCCTCTTTTATTTTCTCTTTCTCCTTGCTCGCTGCAACCCCTTCTGTTCTTGGATCTTTGTGCCTTCCTTTTCAAAAAGCAATTTTTGGTGTCGTTTCGGTTGTGGCTTTAGTCTCTGATCAGTTATCGTCCCTTCTCCTCTGCAGGTTAGTTTTTATTTTTCTCTTTTTTTTTCCATTCTTTCATGCTTGCGTTGTTGGGCTTAAAAGTTTTAATCTTGTTTGGATTCGTGTTGGAAAGTTTGAATCTTTCTACGTCGTTGTGCTTGATCGTTACTGTAACGCGTGCCTTGATGCTGTTTTTAGGGTTTTTTGGTTTGTCACTTGTCTCTGTCCCTTTTGCATGACTACTTTATGCGTAGCTCTTTTTCTTTGAACTTTGTTTTGTAGCCTTTGAAATGATAAACTGCATCTCTGAAAAAGGTTATATCTTTTGATGATTTCTGTGCGATTTGTCTGATGATAGTGGCTTTCTTTGCTGTTTTTAGTTAGAAAAGAATTGATTTCTTTATGTCTTCTTATGAAGAGGTGTTAGGGTTTTAAGTTTTCAACTGTTGATTTCCTTCTTTCCGATTTCTCATCTTGTTACTGCCTCCAAAGGGTGCCCCTGGACCTTGCTGTGAGTCCTGGGGTTTCCCTTTTTACTACTGTATTCGATAATGTTTGCATGTCGAGTTATTTCCATACTTGCCCGAGCTGCTTGGTTAGTAACCCATTTTTCTTCTTTCTTTCTATAGGAATAGTTGACCCATATCCTCTCAAAAGAATGTTGTTGAAATGTCTACTAAGGTCCCGGATGGCATGTCTGACTGGCTGGATTCTATTGTTTTGATGTGTCTCTATAGTCGATTCTGAATATTGTGTGCGACTTAGGAGGCATCATAGGATTTATAGTGATATGGACCAAGAGAAAAATTACGAGCTGGTGTTTCCCGGCCCTGAGGAGAGGGTTAGTTTTCCTTCTTTGACAAAGGGAGAACAGCCCTTCTTCTATGCTTATGACTACTTCTTCAGTCAACTGAATATCACCATTCCCTTTACCCCCTTTGAAACCGGACTATTGTGGGCCTGCAATGTAGCTCCTTCTCAACTCCATCCGAACTCATGGGATTTCATAAAGATCTTTCATTGTTGTGTCAGGAACTGGATGTCCGACCTTCTCAATCTCTCTTTCTATATCTTTTTGTTTTGACGAAACCTGGGGTAGCAAAGAAGAAGGCTTCTTGGATTTCTTTCCGGGCTGCCCAGGGAAAGAAAGTGTTCTAGATGTATGACGAGTCTTCTAGGGATTTTAAAAACTATTATTTCAAGGTCCGAGCTGTTGAAGGAGGTCGGCCTTTCTTTTTGGATGAAAATAACAAACCCACTTTTCCTCTGTGCTTGCAAAAGAATGTGGTAGTGACTAGGTATTCATGGGAATGTTTGGATGAGGTCGAACAGGCCATTGTGCACGTGTTAGAGGAAAATTAGGGAGAGCCTCCCCATCTTGACACGAAGAAGTTCCTAGGGGATCCCTCTCTTCTGAGGGCCGAATTGGCTAGTCGTCGATTTCTTTGTAGTTTTGCCTTTGTTCTGTTTGTTTGTTTATCTATCCTTTTCTTTACTCCCAAATTGATTTTGCTGGTTTCTTTATTCAACGATGGTGAAGTCCTCTGACTCCATGAAGGCCTTTAAGCGGGCCAAGAAAGCTACCGCCGCTCAAAATATCTCGGCGAAGGCTTCAGGGGAAGGTTCCTCTCAGGTCCCCCAAAGAAGTCAACCTCGAGCACTGCTGGACTGAGGAAGACTATCCCTACTCCCCAAGTTCATGTGGTTTCCTCTGATCCTCCCCAGCCGACTTCTGGCGCTGCCTCTTCTCTTACTTCTGGTCCTCCTCCTAAGAGGCAGAAGACTGTTGAACCCTATGACCTGGATGCCCCTGATTTTGATGCTGTGGGGTTTGTTGATAACCAAATTGCTCCTTATGGCCGACTTCCTATGAACGATGTGTCCATCCTTCGCCACCTGGATTTTATTACCAGTAGTAGTGTTCGGATGGCTCATATGGGTGCGGCTTTGTTCCGTACGATCCAAGATTCTCCTGTTCATGCGACGAAGGCCTTTATGGAGGAAGCTAAGTCAGAGTTTGATAGAATTAAAGGGCTAAAGGATGAGCTTGATGCAAAGGTGGCAAAACTGGAACTGGACGTGGAAAATGAGAAGGCTCGAGCTACCGCTACTGAGGCTACTGCAAATCTGGCCGAGGAGATGGCGAAGAAGCACAAAGAGAGCTATGTTCGTACTTAGGGCGAGCTGCTGGAGACCAGGGAGAGGCTGGAGTCTACTCATGCTGACTATGCTGAGCTCCAGGGCCATCTTGTGGGTAGTGTCACTGATGCCTATGAAACTTGAAGGCCCAGGTTCGAGTTCTTGCCCCTGAGCTCGACCTCACTCTCTTCAGTCTAGACAACATTGTTGAGGACGGCAAGATCGTTCCTACCCCAGATGATGATGAAGAGGAAGGTCCCCCTCCATTGCCGCCAGTTAAAGCTTCTACCACCACGACTTCTTCAACCCCTGCAGCGGAGGTCGGCCATCTCGGTTCTAACTCGGACGTCCAAATTCTAAATCGGGAGGATGGGACCATTGATGCGACCCCTTTAAAGATCGTTCCTCCCTCCTCAAGTCAGGATGTTGTCCCTAAGGAGGTTACAGACCCTTCGTGACTTGTTATGTACTTGTATAGCCCAGTTTGTGGGCTTTTGAACTCTGGTTATTTTTGTGACTTTTATGCTGCTGGTTCTTCATTGACATTTTAGTTGCTTTTGTGCAACTTGATTTTGAAAAACAAACTATCCTTAAACTCTTAGGCTGTCACTTGGGTGGCCTTTTTGAGTCTTTTAGATTATATCTATGTTTTGATATGTTTGATTGCTCCTCTGCAATTTCTGCGAATCTGTGGAGAGTGTCACTACTTTGTTGTTCGACCTCTTCTTGATTGCTCCTTAGTTTCGTTCGCTTTCTATTTGGTTGAGGTGATCTTTGGGGCTAATTTGTCCAACAACTTTTTAGTGTTCTTGTAGAACCTTTTTAATTAGTCTTGAACAATTTTGATAGCCTTGTCGTGGAGTCATGGCTTTTTGGGCAAAATTGTGTCCCTTTTAGCGCACTTTTTTGTTGGTCTGACTTCTCTTGTCGAGCCGTTGATCCGACTTCTCTTGTCGGTTCTTCTTAAGTTATTTTTAGCAATCCATTTTTATTCAGACCTCGTCAGGCCTCTTTCTATGGATTACTTTTTATAACTTTTGTCGCTTTGATTGGTTTGGTCCGACTTCTTCTGATCGGTCTTTCCAAAGTTATTTTTAGCAATCTATTTTTATTCAGACCTCGTCAGGCCTCTTTCTATGGATTGCTTTTTATAACTTTTGTTGCTTTGATTGGTTTGGTCCAACTTCTTCTGGTCGGTCCTTCCTAAGTTATTTTTAGCAATCCATTTTTATTCAGACCTCGTCTGGCCTCTTTCTATGGATTACTTTTTATAACTTCTTGCATTAATCTGTTTTTGTCGCTTTCATCTTGCTGACTTTGTCGTGATTGGGTGATGAATTTGGTTTTCATCTTGCCAACCTTGTCATGATCGGGCGATGAGTTTGGTTCTCATCTTGCCGACCTTGTCGTGATCAGGTGATGAGTTTGGTTCTCATCTTTGCCAACATGTAGCTTTGTAATCGGGTGATGAATTTTTGCGCCTAGATTAATGCGTCTTGGTAAAAAGGAAAAGCTTTGTAGAGAATCTGAAAGACTTTATTCAAATAAAAAATAGGAATATAGACAAGAATATGTACATGTGGGTATTTACCCTTTGGGCAATTTCTGTAGATCTTGACTTGGTGCCTCATTAAAAAACCTTTTCAGGAATAAGAGTGTGCCTTGACCTAAGATCTTTATTACCTCCTAAATATAGTACCTTCTTAGGTTGCAGGCGTGCCATGACCTTGGTAGTTCTCGCCCCTCGAGGTCGGACACGTTGTAGTATCCTTTTCCCAGTACCTCTATAACTCGGTAAGGTCCCTTCCAGTTAGCTGCTAGCTTTCCCTCTCCTGATCAACCTGTTCCAATGTCATTTCGGATTAGGATGAGATCATTGTTGGCAAAACTTTACTAGACTACTTTCTGATTATATCTTGAGACCATTCGTCGTTTTAAGGCTTCTTCTCTAATTCGAGCTCTTTCTCGGACTTCTGGAAGTAGGTCGAGTTCTTCCTGTTGATTTTGGGAGTTGACCTCTTCATTGTAGAGGATCATTCTAGGAGATCCTTCTTCGATCTCTACTGGGATCATTGCCTCTATTCTGTAAGCTAATCGGAAAGGTGATTCTTCTATGGTGGAGTGTGGAGTTGTTCGATATGCCCATAGGACTTGTGGGAGCTCTTCAGCACAAGCTCCCTTTGCGTCCTGTAGTCTCCATTTTAACCCGGCCAGTATGACTTTGTTGGCGGCTTCTGCCTGTCTATTGACTTGTGGGTGTTCTACAGATGTGAATTGGTGCTTTATTTTCAAGTCAGCTACCAATTTTCTGAAACCTGTGTCGGTGAATTGAGTACCATTGCCTATAGTGATGGAGTGAGGAATTCCAAACCTCGTAACGATGTTTCTGTATAAGAATTTCTGACTTCTTTGGGCATAGGCATTGGCTAGGGGTTCTGCCTCAATCCATTTTATGAAATAGTCTACTCCTACAATGAGGAATTTGACTTGTCCCAACCCCTGGGAGAAGGGTCCGAGAAGGTCGAGCCCCCATTTTGCAAATGGCCAGGGCGACGTTACACCAATGAGTTCTTTGGGTGGAGCGATGTAGAAGTTAGCATGCTTTTGACATGGTGAGCATGTCTTAACGAATTCTACCGCTTCTTTTTGTAGTGTTGGTCAGAAGAATCCAGCTCATAGTAGTTTTTTGGAGAGAGCTCGTGCCCCCAAGTGGTTCCCACACATGCCGCTGTATACTTCTTCTAGGACTTCCCTTGTTTGGAAGTCAGTATACATTTTAGGAGGGGAGTTGAGATCCTTCTCCTATATAAGATATCGCACATTATGGTGTAGTATTGTGCTTCTCGCTTTAGCCTCTTTGCCTCCTTCTTATCCGTGGGGAGCATCTCTGAATGGAGGTAGTTGATTATGGGGGTCATCCACCCTTGATCCTGACCTGATATGGCTAGGATCTTTTCTTCATCCACGATTGATGGGCTTTGCAGTATTTCCTGGATGAGGCTTCTTTTATTGCCCCCTGGTTTGGTGCTGACTAGTTTTGAGAGTGTATCAGCTCGAGCATTCTGTTCCCAAGGTATATGGTGGACCTCGTATTCCCCGAGTTGTTTGAGCTGTTCTCTGGTTTTGTCTAGGTACTTTTTCATGGTAGGGTCTTTAGCTTGGTAACTCCCCCTATTTGAGAGGTGACTACTTGTGAATTGCTGAAGATGATAAGCTTTTGAACTCTAACCTCCTTAGCCAGCCTCAAACCAGCTAGTAATGCCTTATATTTAGCCTAATTATTTGAAGCAGGAAACTCGAATTTCAAGGAGAGTTTGATTTGGGTTCCCTGATGGCTTTCTCGTATTACCCCTGCGCCACTCCCGGTATTGTTTGAAGAGCCGTCTACGTAGAGGTTCCATTTCGTAGGAGTTCCCGGGGTGTCAGTATACTCGACAATGAAGTCCGCCAGATACTTTGATTTGATGGCTATCTGAGCTTCATATTGAAGATCGAAGTCAGATAGTTCGACACTTCGACTACCCACTGTAGGATTCTTTTGGCTAACTCGGTCTTCTGTAGAATGCCCTTCATGGGCTAGTTCGTCCAAATCTTGATGGTGTGAGCTTGAAAATATGGGCGAAGGCGTCAAGAGATTAAAATGAGGGCATAAGTGAACTTTTCTATCTTTTGATAGTTTAGTTCGGCCTCGTGTAGAGCCTTGCTGATGAAGTAGATGGGTTGTTGCCCATGCTCGTCCTCTCTGACTAGCGCTGAAGCTATTGCCCGACTTCCCACTGTGAGGTATAATATGAGTGTTTCTCCTTCCCGCGGTCGGGTAAGGATAGGTGGTTGCCCCAAGAATTTTTTGAAATCTTGAAAGGCTTGTTCACATTCTGTGGTCTATTCAAACCTCTTTTCCTTCCTTAACATGGCGTAGCAGGGGAGAGATCTTATGGCTAACCCAGCTAGAAATCTGGACGGGGCGGCTAGTCTTCCGTTGAGTGTTGGACCTCCTTGACGCAGGTCGGGCTTTTCATGTTAAGTGTAGCCTGACACTTTTCCGGATTTGCCTCAATTCCTCTTTGTGTGAGCATGAAGTCTAAGAATTTGGCAGCCTCTACTGCAAAGGTGCATTTTGCAGGATTAAGTCGCATACCATGCTTTCTTATGGTGTCGAACACTTTGGTGAGGTCGGACAGTAATGATTCCTCACTTTGTGTTTCTACCAACATGTCATCTACATACACCTCTATTAGCTTCCCAATGTGTTATGCGAATTGGTGCACGAAATTGTGTATGCCAATATTAATGGACTATTTCTCACAGCTTCGCACAACTAACCAGCAAGTGCACTGGGTCGTCCAAGTAATACCTTAAGTGAGTAAGGGTCGAATCCCACGGAGATTGTTGGCTTGAAGCAAGCTATGGTTATCTTATTATTCTTAGTCAGGATATAATATCAATAATAATTTTTAGTTTTAATTGTAAAAGGTAAAAGAGCATAAAATAAATACTTATTATGCAGTAATGAAGAATATGTTGGAGTTTTGGAGATGCTTTGTCCTCTGAATTCCTGCAACATAATGCTTTCTCACTTTCATAAATGCAAGGCTCCTTCCATGGCAAGGTGTATGTAGGGCATCACCGTTGTCAATGGCTACTTCCCATCCTCTCAATGAAAATATTCCAAATGCTCTGTCACAACACGGCTAATCATCTGTTGGTTCTCGATCATGTCGGAATAGAATCCATTGATTCTTTTGCGTTTGTCATCACGCCCAGCAATCACGAGTTTGAAGCTCGTCACAGCCATTCAATCCTTGAATCCTACTCGGAATGCCACAGACAAGGTTTAGACTTTCCGGATCCTCAAGAGTGGCCGCCAAAATGTTCTAGCTTATACTACGAAAATTCTGATTAAGGAATCTAAGAGATACTCATTCAATCTAATATAGAACGGAGGTGGTTGTCAGGCACACGTTCATGGATTGAGGAAGGTGATGAGTGTCACAGATCATCACCTTCTTCATAGTGAAGCGCGAATGAACATCTTAGATAGGAGCGAGCGTGTTTGAATGAAAAATAGAAATAATTGCATTAATTCATCGAGACGCTGCAGAGCTCCTCACCCCCAACAATGGAGTTAGAGACTCATGCCGTCACAAGGTATATAATTCAGATGTAAAAATTTCATGAGATCTAAAATAAGTCTCTAAAAGATGTTTTTATACTAAACTAGTAACCTAGGTTTACAGAAAATGAGTAAACTAAGATGGATAGTGCAGAAATCGACTTCTGGGGCCCACTTGGTGTGTGCTGGGGCTGAGACTTAAGCTTCTCACGTGCCTGGGCTGTTTCTGGAGTTGGACGCCAGGTTGTAACCTGTTTCTGGCGTTGAACTCTAAATTGCAACCTGTTTCTGGCGCTGAACGCCGGACTACAACATGGAACTGGCGTTGAACGCCAATTTATGTCATCTATCTTCGTGCAAAATATCGACTATTATATATTGCTGGAAAGCCCTAGATGTCTACTTTCTAACCCAATTAAGAGCGCACCAATTGGACTCCTATAGCTCAAAATAATCCATTCCGAGTGCAGGGAGGTCAAAATCCAACAACATCAGCAGTCCTTTTTCAGCCTAAATCAGATTTTTGCTCAGCTCCTTCAATTTTAGCCAGAAAATACCTGAAATTACAGAAAAGCACACAAACTCATAGTAAAGTCCAGAAATATGACTTTTGCCTAAAAACTAATAAAAATCTATTAAAAACTAACTAAAACATACTAAAATCTACATGAAATTACCCCCAAAAAGCGTATAAAATATCCGATCATCACAACACCAAACTTAAACTGTTGCTTGCCCCCAAGCAACTAGATAAATAAAATAGGATAAAAAGAAATTAAGAAGCAATAATATCTCAGAGTTTCAAGTGAAGCTCAGATTCTAATTAGATGAGCGGGACTAGTAGCTTTTTGCTTCCGAACAGTTTTGGCATCTCACTTTATCCTTTGAAATTCAGAATGATTGGCATCCATAGGAACTCAGAATTCAGATAATATTATTTATTCTCCTAGTTTAGTATGTTGATTCTTGAACACAGTTACTTTATGAGTCTTGGCTGTGGCCCTAAACACTTTGTTTTTCAGTATTACCACCGGATACATAAATGCCACAGACATATAACTGGGTGAACCTTTTCAGATTGTGACTTAGCTTTGCTAAAGTCCCCAATTAGAGGTGTCCAGAGTTCTTAAGCACACTCCTTTGCCTTGGATGACGACTTTAACCACTCAGACTTAAGCTTTTCACTTGGACCTGCATGCCACAAGCACATGGTTAGGGACAGCTTGATTTAGCCGCTTAGGCCTGGATTTATTTCCTTGGGCCCTCCTATCCATTGATGCTCAAAGCCTTGGATCCTTTTCACCCTTGCCTTTTGGTTTAAAGGGCTATTGGCTTTTTCTACCTCTTTTGCTTTTTTTTACTGCTTTTTCTTGCTTCAAGAATCAGTTTTATGATTTTTCAGATCAGCAATAATATTTCTCTTGTTCATCATTCTTTCAGGAGCCAACAATTTTAGCATTCATAAAATTCAATATCAAAATTATGCACTGTTCAAGCATTCATTCAGAAGACAAAAAGTATTGCCACCACATATAAATAATTAGAATTTTCCTTATTAAGAACTCGTAAAAAAAATATTGCCTCTTTATTCTAAAAATCTACTATTTTATTCATGTTTGATGATGATGAGAAAAATAACTTATAGCTTAATTGGAAATAAAATCAAAATAGATATACTTAATTACTACTACTCCTATATAAATTCTAAGGTAAATTCCTATAAGAACAACTATCATAAAAGTAAAGCTAAGATTAGGACTCAACAACCTTTATTTTGGGAAGTGGATGTTCCTTTAGTCTGTGGGGTGCTTGGTCCTTCAAGAGATAATCTCTGACGCTTCAGTTCCTTCAAGTCACGCCTTTGCTCTTCTTGTTCCCCAAGCAGTTTGCAAAGCATGCTATTTTGATTATTCTGTTCTTCCTTTATTTGGTCCATAGCTTCTTGCAACTTAGTAACAGATACTTCAAGATGCTCCCAGTATTCAAATTGAGGGATTTCTGGGAGGAATTCTTGTGCTCTCCTCTTGATGGGGTCATCCTGCACTTGTTGTTTTTCCATTGATATTTTGGTGAGTGGTCGCTCAATTGAGATATACTCAGTTATTCCCATCTTTACTCCAGCATCTTTACATAGCATAGATATTAAGCTAGGATAAGCCAATTTGGCATCTTTGGAGTTCTTGTTTGCAATTATGTAAAGTTCACACGAAATCAACTGATGAACTTCCACTTCTCTTCCAACCAGCCTCTGGCAACTGGTTTGAGATCTTCTCTCTTGAGTTGATTTGGGACGCCCTTGGTGCTGGTGGTCCACCTGGTTCCAGGGATGCATATGTCCTCTAGAATCTTGTCCAGGCCCTTATTTGTTCTCATCATTCTCCTATTAAAGGAGTCTGGGTCATCTTTCAGCTGAGGTAGCTTAAAGATCTCCCTGATTTTGTCAGGGTGGATGTGAATAATCTTTCCTCTGACCAAGGTCTGATAGTCATAAAGGGCAGTTCCAGATATTCTCTGCCTGTCTGTTTGCCACAGATTAGTGTAGAATTCCTGAGCCATGTTTCTTCCCACCTTTGTTTCAGGATTAGCTAGGATTTCCTAGCTCCTGTTTCGAATTTGCTCTTGGATCTCTGGATATTCATCTTCTTTCAGATCGAATTTGACTTCCGGGATCACTGACCTTAGACCCATTATTTTGTAGTAATGATCTGAATGTTCTTTGATTAAGAACTTCCCTTGATTCCAAAGTGGTTTTGGAATACTCTCTTTCTTGCCTCTTGGAGTGGGTTATTTTCCTTTAGGAGCCATGATATTAGTGGGTGTGGTTTAGTGATCACGGATAAACACACCAAACTTAGAGGTTTGCTTGTCCTCAAGCAAAAGAAAAGAAAGGAGAAGGATAGAAGGAGAGCTAGTTTTCGAATTGTTGGGGAGAGGAGAGAGGCCGAATGTGGATTTAAAGGGAGGGGGTGGGTTTTCAAAAATTTTGAAGAAAGATAAGATAGAAGATATGATTCGTAAAAGATAAATATGATAGAAAAAAGATATAATTGAAAATTGAAAAGATATAGAAGATATTTGAAAAAGATAAATCTGAATTTTAGAAAAAAGATTTGGGATTAATTTGAAAAGATAATTGAGTTTTGAAAAAAAAAATTGAAAAGAAGTTGGATGGGATTTGAAAAAGGATTTGTGTTTATGAATTAAGATACATTTGATATTTTTGAAAAAGGGATTTTAGAAATTAGGATTAAAATTTTTGGAATTGAAGAATGAGACTTTGTAACATGTTTATGCAAGAAATCATGAATTGAAATATGAAAATTGAAAAAATTGTGAAGTAAAAACGAATTTACCTCCTCCCCACAATCCTGGCGTTAAACACCCAAACACTGCATGTTTTGGGCATTTAATGCCCATTTACAGCTTCTCCTGGGCGTTTGATGAGCGGATAATTTATACGCTTTTTGGCATTGTTTTTAGTATGTTTTTAGTATGTTATAGTTAGTTTTCATTATATTTTTATTAGTTTTTATTTAAAATTCACTTTTCTGAACTTTACTATGAGTTTGTATGTTTTTCTATGATTTCAGGTATTTTCTGGCTGAAATTGAGGGACCTGAGCAAAAATCTGATTCAGAGGCTGAAAAGGACTGCAGATGCTGTTGGATTCTGAACTCCCTGCACTCGAAGTGGATTTTCTGGAGCCACAAAAGCCCAATTGGCGCGCTCTCAATTACGTTGGAAATTAGACCTCCTGGGCTTTCCAGCAATATATAATAGTCCACACTTTGCCCGAGATTTGATGGCCCAAACCGGCATTCCAAATCAGCTCAAGACTGCCCGGCGTTAAACGCCGGAACTGGCACAGAAGTGGGAGTTAAACGCCCAAACTGGCACAAAAGCTGGCGTTTAACTCCAAGAAAAGTCTCTACACATAGAAGCTTCAATGCTCAGCCCAAGCACACACCAAGTGAGTCCGGAAGTAGATTTTTACGTCATTTACTCATATTTGTAAACCCTAAGCTACTAGTTCTCTATAAATAGGACCTTTTGCTATTGTATTTTCATCTTTTGATCACTTTAGATCTTAGGATCATCTTTGGATGTCTAGTTCTTAGATTATGGGAGGCTGGACATTCGGCCATGCCTAGACCTTGTTCTTATGTATTTTCAACGGTGGAGTTTCTACACACCATAGATTAAGGTGTAGAGCTTGCTGTACCTCGAGTATTAATGCAATTACTATTGTTCTTCTATTCAATTCGGCTTATTCTTGTTCCAAGATATTCATTGACACCCAAGAACATGATGAATGTGATGATTATGTGACGCTCATCATCATTCTCACTTATGAACGCGTGCCTGACAACCACTTCCGTTCTACAAGCAAACAAGGCTTGAATGTTTATCTCTTGGATTTCTTAATCGAAATCTTCGTGGTATAAGCTAGAATTGATGGCGGCATTCAAGAGAATCCGGAAGGTCTAAACCTTGTCTGTGGTATTCTGAGTAGGATTCAAGGATTGAATGACTGTGACGAGCTTCAAACTCCTGAAGGCTGGGCGTTAGTGACAAACGCAAAAGAATCACTGGATTCTATTCCAACCTGATTGAGAACCGACAGATGATTAGCCGTGCTGTGACAGAGCGCGTTGAACATTTTCACTGAGAGGATGGGAGGTAGCCATTGACAACGGTGAAACCCTACATACAGCTTGCCATGGAAAGGAGTAAGAAGGATTGGATGAAGACAGTAGGAAAGCAGAGAGACGGAAGGGACAAAGCATCTCCATACGCTTATCTGAAATTCTCACCAATGAATTACATAAGTATCTCTATCTTTATTTTATGCTTTATTCATAAATCATCCATAACCATTTGAATCTGCCTGATTGAGATTTACAAGATGACCATAGCTTGCTTCATACCAACAATCTCCGTGGGATCGACCCTTACTCGCGTAAGGTTTATTACTTGGACGACCCAGTGCACTTGCTGGTTAGTTGTGCGAAGTTGTGATAAAGAGTTGAGATTACAATTGTGCGTACCATGTTGATGGCGCCATTGATGATCACAATTTCGTGCACCAAGTTTTTGGCGCCGTTTCCGGGGATTGTTCGAGTTTGGACAACTGACGGTTCATCTTGTTGCTTAGATTAGGTATTTTTCTTCAGAGTTCTTAAGAATGAATTCTAGAGTTTCAAGGTGATGTTCTTATCATCACCAAAGCTGATTGATTTTCATCAATTTAGCTCTTGAATGTAATGTCCTGCTGAAGCTTGGCTAGCCATGTCTAATTTCTTTAGACTAAAGCTTTAGACTAACATTGCATGATTCCTGGAATTCTCATTAAGAATTTTGATATTATTATTTTCTTTTTTCACATAATTTTCGAAAAAAATCCAAAAAAATTATAAAATCTTAAAATCAAAAAATATTTTTATGTTTCTTGTTTCAGTCTAGTGTCTCATTCTAAGTTTGGTGTCAATTGCATATTTCTATTCTTCTTGCATTTTTCGAATTCATTCATGTGTCTTCATTAATCTTCAAGTTGTTCTTGATGATTTCCTTGCTCTGAGCTTTAAATTCTCTTGTCTTGAGTGTTTTTTTGTTTCTTATATGCATTCTCAATTTGTTAGTGTCAGTAGTATACAAACTTCTAAGTTTGGTGTCTTGCATGCATTGTTTATTTGATCTTAGTTGCATTTTGATTATTCTTCATCATTAAAATTTCAAAAAAAATTTTTAATTTGTGTCTTTTCAAGTCAATAATACAGAGAATTGAAGATTCAGAACATACAGCAGAGGAATTACACAGAAAAAGCTGGGCATTCAAAACGCCCAGTAAGGAAGGAAAACTGGCGTTTAAACGCCAGCCAGGGCACCTGGCTGGGCGTTTAACGCCCAAAAGGGTAGCATTTTGGGCGTTAAACGCCAGGATGGCATAAGAGGGAAGATTCTGTTTTTAATTCAATTTTTTAAGTTTCCATAATTTTTTCAAAATCAAATCTTTTTCAAATCATATCTTTTCAATCATATATTTTCAAAATCAATTTCTTTCCATTTTCAAAAATACTTGCTAACAATTAATGATTTGATCCAACATTTCAAGGATGTTGCCTTTTCTGTTGAGAAAGGTTTAATATTTGAATCATATCTTTTCTTGTTAGCCAAGTCATTAATTTTAAAAATCAAATCTTTTTAAATTGTTTTTCAATCATATCTTTTCAATCAAATCTTTTTAAAACCATAACTTTTCAATCATATCTTCTTAATCACATCTTTTTCAAAATAGTTTTCAAATCATATCTTTTTGATTTCTAATTTCAATATCTTTTTCAAAAATCACTTAATTTCTTTCCCACTCTTAGTTTTCGAAAATCATCAATCAATTTTCAAAATTCTTTTAAAAATCTTTTAATTTATTTTCAAAAAAATTCTTCCCCTCTTCTCACATCCTTCTATTTATGGACTAACATTCCTCCTCAATGCACAATTCGAACTCTATCCCACTTGATAAGTTCGAATTCTTCTACCTCCTCCTTCTATTCTTCTTTCCTCTAACACCTCAAGGAATCTCTATACTGTGACATAGAGGATTCCATATTTTCTTGTTCTCTTCTCTTTCATATGAGCAGGAGCAAAGACAAAAGCATTCTTGTTGAGGCTGACCCTGAACCTGAAAGGACCTTGAAGCGAAAGCTAAGAGAAGCTAAAGCACTACTCTCTGTTGAGGACCTAACAGAAATCTTCAAACAAGAAGAAGACATGGCAGCCAAAAACAACAACAATGCAAACAATGCAAGGAAGGTGCTGGGTGACTTTACTGCACCTACTCTCGACTTCTATGGGAGAAGCATCTCTATCCCTGCCATTGGAGCAAACAACTTTGAGCTTAAGCCTCAATTAGTTTCTCTAATGCAACAGAATTGCAAGTTCCATGGACTTCCATTGGAAGATCCTCACCAGTTTTTAGCTGAATTCTTACAAAGCTGTGACACTGTCAAGACCAATGGGGTTGACCCTGAGGTCTACAGGCTTATGCTATTCCCTTTTGCTGTAAGAGATAGAGCTAGGATATGGTTGGACTCACAACCTAAAGAAAGCCTGAACTCTTGGAAAAAGCTAGTCAATGCCTTCCTGGCAAAGTTCTTTCCACCTCAAAAATTGAGTAAGCTTAGAGTGAAAGTCCAAACCTTCAGACAGAAGGAAGGTGAATCCCTCTATGAAGCTTGGGAAAGATACAAACAATTGATCAGAAAGTGTACCTCTGACATGCTTTCTGAATGGAGCATCATAGGTATCTTCTATGATGGTCTGTCTGAACTGTCCAAGATGTCATTGGACAGCTCTGCTGGAGGATCTCTTCATCTGAAGAAGACACATGTAGAAGCTCAAGAACCCATTGAAATGGTTGCAAATAACCAATTCATGTACGCTTCTGAAAGGAATCCTGTGAACAATGGGACGAATCAGAAGAAAGGAGTTCTTGAGATTGATACTCTGAATGCCATACTGGCTCAGAACAAAATATTGACTCAGCAAGTCAATATGATTTCTCAAAGTCTGTCTGGAATGCAAGCTGCACCAGGCAGTACTAAGGACGCTTCATCTGAAGAAGAAGCTTATGATCTTGAGAACCCATCAATGGAAGAGGTGAATTACATGGGAGAACCCTATGGAAACACCTATAATTCTTCATGGAGAAATCATCCAAATCTTTCATGGAAGGATCAACAGAGACCTCAACAAGGTTTCAACAATAATAATGGTGAAAGAAACAGGTTTAGCAATGGCAAGCCTTTTCCATCATCTTCTCAGCAACAGACAGAGAATTCTAAGTAGAGCCACTCTGACTTAGCAACCATGGTCTCTGATCTAATCAAAACCACTCAAAGTTTCATGACTGAAACAAGGTCCTCCATTAGAAACTTGGAGGCACAAGTGGGTCAGCTGAGTAAGAAAGTTACTGAACTCCCTCCTAGTACTCTTCCAAGCAATACAGAAGAGAATCCAAAAGGAGAGTGTAAGGCTATCAACATGGCCGAATTAGGAGAGGAGGAAGAGGCAGTGATCGCCACTGAGGAAGACCTCAATGGACATCCACTGGCCTCCAATTAGTTCCCTAATGAGGAACCACGGGAATCTGAGGCTCACACTGAGACCATAGAGATTCCAGTGGATTTACTTCTGCCATTCATGAGCTCTGATGAGTATTCTTCCTCTGAAGAGGATGAAGATGTCACTGAAGAGCAAGTTGCAAAGTACCTTGGAGCAATCATGAAGCTAAATGACAAGTTATTTGGTAATGAGACTTGGGAGGATGAAACCCCTTTGCTCACCAAAGAACTGGATGACTTGACTAGGCAGAGATTACCTCAAAAGAGACAGGACCCTGGGAAGTTCTCAATACCTTGTACAATAGGCACCATGACCTTCAAGAAGGCTCTGTGTGACCTAGGGTCAAGCATAAACCTCATGCCTCTCTCTGTAATGGAGAAGCTAGAGATCTTTGAGATACAAGCTGCAAGAATCTCACTAGAGATGGCAGACAATTCAAGAAAACAAGCTTATGGACTTGTAGAGGATGTTCTGGTAAAGATTAAAAACCATTACATCCCTGCTGATTTCATAGTCCTAGAGACTGGGAAGTGCATGGATGAATCTATCATCCTTGGCAGACCCTTCCTAACCACAGCAAAGGCTGTGATTGATGTTGACAGAGGAGAATTGATCATTCAAGTGAATGAAGAGTCCTTTGTGTTTAAGGCTCAAGGATATCCCTCTGTAACCATGGAGAGGAAGCATGAAAAGCTTCTCTCAAAGTAGAGTCAAACAGAGCCCCCACAATCAAACTCTAAGTTTGGTGTTGGGAGGCCACAACCAAACTCTAAGTTTGGTATTGGAAGGTTCCAACATTGCTCTAAACATATGTGAGGCTCCATGAGAGCCCACTGTCAAGCTACTGACATTAAAGGAGCGCTTGTTGGGAGGCAATCCAATGTTATATTTATCTATTTTCCTTTTGTTATTTTATGTTTTTTGTAGGTTGATGATCATGTGAAGTCACAAAATCAATTGAAAAAGCAAAAATAGAATGAAAAACAGAATGAAAAATAGCACACCCTAGAGAAAAAACTTGCTGGCGTTTAAACGCCAGTAAGGGGAGCAAATAGGCGTTTAACGCCCAGTCTGGCACCATTCTGGGTGTTTAATGCCAAAAAGGAGCACCAGAATGGCGTTTAACGCCAGGAATGGGCAGGAAGCTGGTGTTAAACACCAAAAGGGGCAGCAGCCCGGCGTTTAACGCCAGGATTGGCAGAAAAGGCATTTTTGCACGCCACTTAGTGCAGGGATGACCTATCCTTGACACCTCAGGATCTGTGGACCCCACAGGATCCCCACCTACCCCACCACTCTCTCTCTTCTTCACCCATTCACCAATCACCTCAATACCTCTTCCCCAAAAATCCCTCACCTATCAAATCCCACCATTCTCTTCACCACTCACATCCATCCTTCATAAAACCTCACCTACCTCACCATTCAAATTCAAATCACCTTCCCTCCCAAACCCACCCATAATGGCCGAACTCTACCCCCCCTCTCCACCCCTATATAAACCCTTCTTCACTCCTTCATTTTCACACAACCTACACACTACTTCTCCCCCTTGGCCGAACCACAAAGCCCCCTCCATCTCCTCAATTTTCTTCTTCTTCTACTCCCTTCTTTCTTCTTTTGCTCGAGGACGAGCAAACCTTCTAAGTTTGTTGTGGTAAAAGCATTGCTTTTCATTTTTCCATAACCATTTATGGCATCTAAGGCCGGAGAAACCTCTAGAAAGAGGAAAGGGAAGGCAAAAGCTTCCACCTCCGAGTCATCAAGACCACTTTTATGAAGTTTTGGCCATGAAGAAGGTGATCCCCGAGGTCCCTTTCAAACTCAAAAAGAGTGAATATCCGGAGATCTGACATGAGATCCAAAGAAGAGGTTGGGAAGTTCTTACCAACCCCATTCAACAAGTCGGAATCTTAATGGTTCAAGAGTTCTATGCCAATGCATGGATCACCAAGAACCATGATCAAAGTGTGAACCCGTACCCAAAGAATTGGCTTACAATGGTTCGGGGGAAATGCTTAGATTTTAGTCCGGAAAATGTAAGGTTGGCATTCAACTTGCCCATGATGCAAGGAGATGAACACCCCTACACTAGAAGGGTCAACTTTGATCAAAGGTTGGACCAAGTCCTCATAGACATTTGTGAAGAGTGCGCTCAATGGAAGAGAGATTCAAGAGGGAAGCCGGTGCAATTGAGAAGGCATGACCTCAAGCCCGTGGCTAGGGGATGGTTGGAGTTCATCCAACGCCCAATCATTCCCACTAGCAACCGGTCTGAAGTTACTATAGACCGGGCTATCATGATTCATAGCATCATGATTGGAGAGGAAGTAGAAGTTCATGAGGTTATATCCCAATAACTTTATAAGGTGGCGGACAAGTCCTCTACCTTGGCAAGGTTAGCCTTCCCTCATCTCATTTGTCACCTCTGTAATTCAGTTGGAATTAACATAGAGGGAGACATCCTCATTGATGAGAACAAGCCCATTACTAAGAAGAGGATGGAGCAAACAAGAGATCCCACTCATGGACATGAGGAGATTCCTCATCATGAAATCCCTGAGATGCCTCAAGGGATGCACTTTCCTCCACAAAACTATTGGGAGCAAATCAACACCTCCCTAGGAGAATTGAGTTCCAACATGGGACAACTAAGGGTGGAGCAACAGGAACATTCCATCCTCCTCCATGAAATTAAAGAAGATCAAAGAATCATGAGAGAGGAGCAACAAAGGCAAGGAAGAGACATTGAGGAGCTCAAGCACCCCATAAGATCTTCAAGAGGAAGAACAAGCCGCCATCACTAAGGTGGACTCGTTCTTTAATCTCCTTGTTCTTTAATTTTCTGTTTTTCGAAAATTATGCTTATGTTTTATCTATGTTTGTGTCTTATGATCATTAGTGTCTTAGTGTCTATGCCTTAAAGTTATGAATGTCCTATGAATCCATCACCTTTCTTAAATGAAAAATGTTCTTAATTGAAAAAGAGAAGAATTGCATGAATTTCAAATTTTATAACAGATTAATTATTTTGATGTGGTGGCAATACTTTTGACTTCTGAATGTATGCTTGAACAGTGCATATGTCTTTTGAATTTGTTGTTAAAATTGTTGGCTCTTGAAAGAATGATGGAAAAGGAAAAATGTTACTGAGGATCTGAAAAATCATCAAATTGATTCTTGAAGCAAGAAAAAGCAGTGAAAAGCTTGCAGAAAAAAAGAGAGTATATGCGAAAAAAAGAGAGAAAGAAAAAGAAAGAGCAAGTAGAAAAAGCCAATAGCCCTTTAAACCAAAAGGCAAGGGTAAAAATAAAAAGGATCCAAGGCTTTGAGCATTAGTGGATAGGAGGGCCTACAGGAATAACATCCTGGCCTAAGCGGCTAAACCAAGCTGTCCCTAACCATGTGCTTGTGGCGTGAAGGTGTCAAGTGAAAACTTGAGACTGAGCGGTTAAAGTCGTGATCCAAATAAAAAAGAGTGTGCTTAAGAACCCTGGACACCTCTAATTGGGGACTCTAGCAAAGCTGAGTCACAATCTGAAAAGGTTCACCCAGTTATGTGTCTGTGGCATGGATGTATCCGATAGTAATACTGGAAAACAGAGTGCTTTGGGCCACGGCCAAGACTCATGAAGTAGCTGTGTTCAAGAATCAACATACTTAACTAGGAGAATCAATAACATTATCTGGATTCTGAGTTCCTATAGAAGCCAATCATTCTGAACTTCAAAGGATAAAGTGAGATGCTAAAACTATTCAGAGGAAAAATGTTAAAAGTCCCACTCATCTAATTAATACTGATCTTCATAGATATTTTTGGAATTCATTGTATATTCTCTTCTTTTTATCCTATTTGATCTTCAGTTGCTTGGGGACAAGCAACAATTTAAGTTTGGTGTTGTGATGAGCGGATAATTTATACGCTTTTTGGCATTGTTTTTAGTATGTTTTTAGTATGTTTTAGTTAGTTTTTATTATATTTTTATTAGTTTTTATTTAAAATTAACTTTTCTGGACTTTACTATGAGTTTGTGTATTTTTCTGTGATTTCAGGTATTTTCTGACTGAAATTGAGGGACCTGAGCAAAAATCTGATTCAGAGGCTGAAAAGGACTGCAGATGCTGTTGGATTCTGACCTCCCTGCACTCAAAGTAGATTTTCTTGAGCTACAGAAACCCAATTGGCGCGCTCTTAATTGCGTTGGAAAGTAGACATCTTGGGCGTTCCAGAAATATATAATAGTCCACACTTTTCCCGAGATTTGATGGCCCAAACTGGCGTTCCAAATCAGCTCAAGACTGCCCAGCGTTAAATGCCGGAATTGGCACAGAAGTGCGAGTTAAACACCCAAACTGTCACAAAAGCTGGCGTTTAACTCCAAGAAAAGTCTCTACACATAGAAACTTCAATGCTCAGCCCAAGCACACAGCAAGTGAGCCCGGAAGTGGATTTTTACGTCATTTACTCATATTTGTAAACCCTAAGCTACTAGTTCTCTATAAATAGGACCTTTTGCTATTGTATTTTCATCTTTTGATCACTTTAGATCTTAGGATCATCTTTGGATGTCTAGTTCTTAGATTATGGGAGGCTGGCCATTCGGCCATGCCAAGACCTTGTTCTTATGTATTTTCAACGGTGGAGTTTCTACACACCATAGATTAAGGTGTGGAGCTCTGTTGTACCTCGAGTATTAATGCAATTACTATTGTTCTTCTATTCAATTCGGCTTATTCTTGTTCCAAGATATTTATTCGCACCCAAGAACATGATGAATGTGATGATTATGTGATGCTCATCATCATTCTCACTTATGAACGCGTGCCTGACAACCACTTCCGTTCTACAAGCAAACAAGGCTTGAATGTTTATCTCTTGGATTTCTTAATCAGAATCTTCGTGGTATAAGCTAGAATTGATGGCGGCATTCAAGAGAATCCGGAAGGTCTAAACCTTGTCTATGGTATTCTGAGTAGGATTCAAGGATTGAATGACTGTGACGAGCTTCAAACTCATGAAGGCTGGGCGTTAGTGACAAACGCAAAAGAATCACTGGATTCTATTCCAACCTGATTAAGAACCGACAGATGATTAGCCGTGCTGTGACAGAGCGCATTGAATATTTTCACTGAGAGGATGGAAGGTAGCCATTGACAACGGTGAAACCCTACATACAGCTTGCCATGGAAAGGAGTAAGAAGGATTGGATGAAGACAGTAGGAAAGCAGAGAGACGGAAGGGACAAAGCATCTCCATACGCTTATCTGAAATTCTCACCAATGAATTACATAAGTATCTCTATCTTTATTTTATGCTTTATTCATAAATCATCCATAACCATTTGAATCTGCCTGACTGAGATTTACAAGATGACCATAGCTTGCTTCATACCAATAATCTCTGTGGGATCGACCCTTACTCGCGTAAGGTTTATTACTTGGACGACCCAGTGCACTTGCTGGTTAGTTGTGCGAAGTTGTGATAAAGATTTGAGATTACAATTGTGCGTACCATGTTGATGGCGCCATTGATGATCACAATTTCGTGCACCAGCGTTCAATGCCCAGCTGTTGCTTCTAGCTGGCGTTGAATGCCAGGAACTCCTTTGTCACTGGGTGTTTTTCTGAACGCCCAGGACGCTGTAAATATGGCGTTAAACGCCCAGAAGGTGCTTCTTTCTGGTGTTCAACGCCCAGAAGATGCTTCTTTCTGGCGTTTAACGCCCAGATGGCTATCCTTACTGGCGTTGAACGCCCAGTAGATGCTTCTTTTGGGCGTTCAACGCCCAAAACAGCTCTTACTGGCTTTTTTGCACCAGTGAGCTTTCTTTTTGCTCTTTTATCCTGCGAATCCTTCTGTAACTTTTGTGAACTCAAGCAATTGCTATTTTACCTTGAAGATAATTGACATAAACCTGTAAAAATCAATCAATTAACAAATAAGCTTTGTAAATGGCTGGGTTACCTCCCAGCAAGCGCTTCTTTATTGTCTTTAGCTGGACTATTACTGAGCTTTAATAAAGTCTCAGTTTTGAGCATTATTGCTCAAAATTGCTTTCAAGATAACGTTTAACTCTCTGTCCATTAACAATGAACTTTTTGTTAGAATCATTATCCTGAAGCTCCACGTATCCATATGGTGATACACTTGTAATCACATATGGACCTCTCCACCGGAATTTCAATTTTTCGGGGAATAATCTGAGCCTAGAATTAAACAGCAGAACTTTCTGCCCTGACTCAAAGACTCTGGATGACAGTTTCTTATCATGCCATCTTTTTGCCTTCTCTTTGTAAATTTTTGCATTTTCGAAAGCATTGAGTCTGAATTTCTCTAGCTCATTTAACTGGAGCAATCATTTTTCTCCAGCTAACTTGGCATCAAGGTTTAGGAATCTGGTTGCCCAATAGGAGTTATGTTCCAGTTCAACTGACAAGTGACAGGCTTTTCCATACACAAGCTGGTATGGAGAAGTTCCTATAGGTGTCTTGAATGTTGTTCTGTATGCCCATAGAGCATCATCCACGCTTCTTGCCCAATCCCTTCTATGGTTAATCACAGTCCGTTCCAGGATTCTTTTAAGTTCTCTATTAGAGACTTCATCTTGCCCATTTGTCTGTGGATGATTTGGAGTAACTACCCTATGGCTAACTCCATATCAAACTAAAGCAGAGTAAAGCTGTTTATTGCAGAAATGAGTGCCCCCATCACTGATTAGTACTCTAGGGATACCAAATCTGCTGAAGATGTGTTTTTGGAGGAATTTTAGCACTGTCTTAGTATCGTTAGTGGGTGTTGCAATAGCTTCCACCCATTTGGATACATAATCCACTGCCACCAGAATATAAGTGTTTGAGTATGATGGTGGGAAAGGCCCCATAAAGTCAATACCACATACATCAAACAACTCAATCTCTAAGTCTTTTTTCAGCCTCAATTTCAGCCAGAAAATACCTGAAATCACAGAAAAACACATAAACTCATAGTAAAGTCCAGAAATATATTTTTTGCTTAAAAACTAATAAAATTCTATTAAAAACTAATAAAAACATCCTAAAATCTATATGAAATTACCCCCAAAAAGCGTATAAAATATCCGCTCATCACAACACCAAACTTAAACTGTTGCTTGTCCTCAAGCAACTAGATAAATAAAAGAGGATAAAAAGAAATCAAGAAGCAATAATATCTCAGAGTTTTAAGTGAAGCTCAGATTCTAATTAGATGAGCGGGGCTAGTAGCTTTTTGCTTCCAAACAGTTTTGGCATCTCACTTTATCTTTTGAAATTTAGAATGATTGGCATCCATAGGAACTCAGAATTCAGATAGTATTATTGATTCTCCTAGTTTAGTATGTTGATTCTTGAACACAACTACTTTATGAGTCTTGGCCGTGGCCCTAAGCACTTTGTTTTCCAGTATTACCACCGGATACATAAATGCCACAGACACATAACTGGGTGAACCTTTTCAGATTGTGACTTAGCTTTGCTCAAGTCCCCAATTAGAGGTGTCCAGAGTTCTTAAGCACACTCTTTTGCTTTGGATCGCGACTTTAACCACTCAGTCTCAAGCTTTTCACTTGGACCTGCATGCCACAAGCACATGGTTAGGGATAGCTTGATTTAGCCGCTTAAGCGTGGATTTATTTCCTTGGGCCCTCCTATCCATTGATGCTCAAAGCCTTGGATCCTTTTCACCCTTGCCTTTTGGTTTAAAGGGCTATTGGCTTTTTCTACCTCTTTTGCTTTTTTTTTTCGCAAATTACTGACTTTTCATTTTTTTTCTCAAGCTTATTTTTCACTGCTTTTTCTTGCTTCAAGAATCAAT
Organism: Arachis hypogaea; assembly: GCF_003086295.3. Classification (NCBI taxonomy): domain Eukaryota; kingdom Viridiplantae; phylum Streptophyta; class Magnoliopsida; order Fabales; family Fabaceae; genus Arachis; species Arachis hypogaea. The sequence goes on from NC_092038.1 coordinate 37,228,212, forward strand.
TTCATGATTTTTCAGATCATCAATAATATTTCTCTTGTTCATCATTCTTTCAGGAGCCAACAATTTTAACATTCATAAAATTCAATATAAAAAATATGCACTGTTCAGGCATTCATTCAGAAGACAAAAAGTATTGCCACCACATATAAATAATTAGAATTTTCCTTATTAAGAACTCGAAAAAATATTGCCTCTTTATTCTAAAAATCTACTATTTTATTCATGTTTGATGATGATGAGAAAAATAAATTATAGCTTAATTAGAGATAAAATCAAAATAGAGATACTAATTACTACTACTAATATATAACTTCTAAGGTAAATTCATAATAAGAACAGTTATCACAGAGTTAAGGCAAAGATTAGGACTCAACAACCTTTATTTTGGGAAGTGGGTGTTCCTCTAGTCTGTGGGATGCTTGATCATTCAAGAGATAATTTCTGACGCTTCAGTTCCTTCAAGTCACATCCTTGCTCTTCCTGTTCCCTTAGGTGCCATGATCTTGATGAGTTTTAGCTCAGTGATCATGGGAAATCACACCAAACTTAGAGGTTTGCTTGTCCTCAAGCAAAAGAAAGGATAGGAGAGGAATAGAGGGAGAGGCAATTTCGAAATTCAAAAGATATGATGAGTTGAAAAAGATTTGAAAAAGAGTTGGATTGGAAAAAGATTTGTGTTTATAGATTAAGATACATTTGATATTTTTGAAAAAGGGATTTTAAAAATTAGGATAAAAATTTTTTGGAATTGAAGGATGAGAGTTTGTAACATGTTTATGCAAGAAATCATGAATTGAAACGAAAAAAAATTAAAAAAAATTGTGAAGTAAAAATGAATTTACCTCCTCCCCACCATCCTGGCGTTAAACGCCCAAACGCTGCATGTTTTGGGCGTTTAACGCCCATGTGCAGCTTCTCCTGGACGTTCAACGCCCAGCTATTGCTTCTTTCTAGCGTTGAACGCCAGGAACTCCTTTGTCACTGGGCGTTTTTCTGAACGCCCAGGACACTACAAATCTGGCGTTGAACGCCCAGAAGGTGCTTCTTTTTGGCATTCAACGCCCAGAAAATGCTCCTTTCTGGCGTTTAACGCCCAGATGGCTATCCTTACTGGCGTTTTCGCACCAGTGAGCTTCCTTTTTTGTGGTTTTATCCTCTGATTCCTTCTGTAACTCTATGAACTTAAGCAGTTGCTATTTTACCTTGAAGATACTTGACATATACCTATAAAAATTAATTAATTAATAAATAAGCTTTGTAAATGGCTGGGTTGCCTCCCAGCAAGCGCTTCTTTATTGTCTTTAGCTGGACTATTACTGAGCTTTAGTTAAGTCTCAGTTTTGAGCATTCTTGCTCAAAATTGCTTTCAAGATAATGTTTGACTCTCTGTCCATTAACAATGAACTTTTTGTTAGAATCATTATCCTGGAGCTCTACGAATCCATATGGTGACACACTTGTAATCACATATGGTCCTTTCCACCGGAATTTCAATTTTTCGGGGAATAATCTGAGCCTAGAATTAAATAGCAGAACTTTCTACCCTGGCTCAAAGACTCTGGATGACAATTTCTTATCATGCCATCTTTTTGCTTTCGCTTTGTAAATTTTTGCATTCTCGAAAGCATTGAGTCTAAATTCCTCTAGCTCATTTAACTGGAGCAATCGTTTTTCTCCAGCTAACTTGGCATCAAGGTTTAGGAATCTGGTTGCCCAGTAGGCCTTATGTTCCAGTTCCATTGGCAAGTGACAGGCTTTTCCATACACAAGCTGGTATGGAGAAGTTCCTATAGGAGTCTTGAATGCTGTTCTGTATGCCCATAGAGAATCATCTAAGCTTCTTGCCCAATCCCTTCTATGGTTAATGATAGTCCGTTCCAGGATTCTTTTAAGTTCTCTATTAGAGACTTCATCTTGTCCATTTGTCTGTGGATGATATGGAGTAGCTACCCTGTGGCTAACTCCATATCGAACCAAAGCAGAGTAAAGCTGTTTATTGCAGAAGTGAGTACCCCCATCACTGATTAATACTCTAGGCGTACCAAATCTGCTGAAGATGTGTTTTTGGAGGAATTTTAGCACTGTCTTAGTATCATTAGTGGGTGTTGCTATAGCTTCTACCCATTTGGATACATAATCCACTGCCACAAGAATATAAGTGTTTGAGTATGATGGTGGGAATGGCCCCATGAAGTCAATACCCCATACATCAAATAACTCGATCTCCAAGATCCCTTGTTGAGGCATGGTGTAACTATGAGGCAGATTACCAGATCTTTGGCAACTGTCACAATTGAGTACAAACACTCGAGAGTCTTTATAGAGAGTATGCCAGTAGAAGCCACATTGGAGGACTCTTGTGGTTGTTCGCTCACTTCCAAAATGTCCTCCATACTGTGATCCATGGCAGTGCCAGAGGATCTTCTGTGCTTCTTCTATAGGCACACATCTACGGATTACTCCGTCTGCTCATCTCTTGAAGAGATATGGTTCATCCCAAAGATAGTACTTTGCATCTATGATCAATTTCTTTGATTGCTGCCTACTGTACTCTTTGGGTATGAACCTCACTACCTTGTAGTTTGCAATGTTTGCAAACCATGGCACTTCCTGGATGACAAAGAGTTGCTCATCCGGAAAGATTTTTAGAGATCTCAGTAAGAGGGAGGGACGCCTCTTCTACTGGTTCTATTCGGGACAGGTGATCTGCTACTTGGTTCTCTGTCCCTTTTCTGTCTCTTATTTCTATATCAAACTCTTGCAGAAGCAACACCCATCTGATGAGTCTGGGTTTTGAATCCTGCTTTGTGAGTAGATATTTAAGAGCAGCATGATCAGTGTGCATAATCACTTTTGATCCTACTAAATAGGATCTAAACTTGTCAATGGCGTAAACCACTGCAAGCAACTCTTTTTCTGTTGTTGTGTAATTCTTCTGTGTGTCATTTAAAACATGACTGGCATAGTAAATGATGTGCAGAAGCTTGTCATGCCTTTGTCCAACACTGCACCAATAGCATGGTCACTGGCATCACACATTAATTCAAATGGTAATGTCTAGTCTGGTGCAGAGATGACTAGTGCTGTGACCAGCTTAGCTTTCAGAGTCTCAAACGCCTGCAGACACTCCTGATCAAAGATAAATAGTGTGTCAGCAGCTAGCAGATTACTTAGAGGTTTCTCAAAATCTTTTATAAACCTCCTATAAAATCCTGCATACCCCAGAAAGCTTATGATTGCCTTAACATTGGCTGGTGGTGGTAATTTTTCAATTACCTCTACCTTAGCTTGATCCACTTCTATTCCCTTGTTCGAAATTTTGTGTCCAAGGACAATTCCTTCAATCACCATAAAGTGACATTTCTCCCAGTTTAAAACCAGGTTAGTCTCTTGGCACCTTGGTGCACGAAATTGTGATCATCAATGGCGCCATCAACATGGTACGCTCAATTGCAATCTCAACTATTTATCACAACTTCGCACAACTAACCAGCAAGTGCACTGGGTCGTCCAAGTAATAAACCTTACGCGAGTAAGGGTCGATCCCACGGAGATTGTTGGTATGAAGCAAGCTATGGTCACCTTGTAAATCTTAGTCAGGCAAATTCAAATGGTTATGGATGATATATGAAGAAGGCATAAAGATAGAGATACTTATGTAATTCATTGGTGAGAACTTCAGATAAGCGTATGGAGATGCTTTGTCCCTTCCATCTCTCTGCTTTCCTACTGTCTTTATCCAATCCTTCTTACTCCTTTCCATGGCAAGCTGTATGTTGGGCATCACCGTTGTCAGTGGCTACAATCTCGTCCTCTCAGTGAAAATGTTCGACGCACCCTGTCACGGCACGGCTAATCATCTGTCGGTTCTCAATCAAGTTGGAATAGAATCCATTGATTCTTTTGCGTCTGTCACTAACGCCCAACCTTCAGGAGTTTGAAGCTCGTCACAGTCATTCAATCATTGAATCCTACTCAGAATACCACAGACAAGGTTTAGACCTTTCGGATTCTCTTGAATGCAGCCATCAATTCTAGCTTATACCACGAAGATTCTGATCAAGGGATCCAAGAGATAAACATTCAAGCCTTGTTTGCTTGTAGAATGGAAGTGGTTGTCAGGCACTCGTTCATAAGTGAGAATGATGATGAGTGTCACATAATCATCACATTCATCATGTTCTTGGGTGCAAATGAATATCTTAGAACAAGAATAAGCTGAATTGAATAGAAGAACAATTGTAATTGCATTAATACTCGAAGTACAGCAGAGCTCCACACCTTAATCTATGGTGTGTAGAAACTCCACCGTTGAAAATACATAAGTGATAATGGTGATCATTGGCTTCGGCCCCAGAGAGGGAACCAGAAGAACCAAGATCTGATCTAAGATAGCATAGTACTGATCAAAGATGAAAATACAATAGCAAAAGGTCCTATTTGTAGAGAACTAGTAGCCTAGGGTTTACAGAAATGAGTAAATGACATAAAAATCCACTTCCGGGCGCACTTGGTATGTGCTTGGGCTGAGCATTGAAGCTTTCATGTGTAGAGACTTTTCTTGGAGTTAAACGCCAGCTTTTGTGCCAGTTTGGGCGTTTAACTCCCATTCTTGTGCCAGTTCCGGCATTTAACGCCGGGCAATTTTGAGCTGATTTGGAACGCCAGTTTGGGCCATCAAATCTTGGGCAAAGTATAGACTATTATACATTACTGGAAAGCCCAGGATGTCTACTTTTCAACGCCGTTGAGAGCGCACCAATTGGGCTTCTGTAACTCCAGAAAATCTACTTCGAGTGTGGGGAGGTCAGAATCCACTAGCATCTACAGTCCTTTTCAGCCTCTAAATCAGATTTTTGCTCAGGTCCCTCAATTTCAGCCAGAAAATACCTAAAATCACAGAAAAACACACAAACTCATAGTAAAGTCCAGAAAAGTGAATTTTAACTAAAAACTAATAAAAATATAATAAAAACTAACTAAAACATACTAAAAACATACTAAAAACAATGCCAAAAAGCGTATAAATTATCCACTCATCACAACACCAAACTTAAATTGTTGCTTGTCCCCAAGCAACTGAAAATCAAATAAGATAAAAAGAAGAGAATATGCAATGAATTCCAAAAACATCTATGAAGATCAGTATTAATTAGATGAGCGGGGCTTTTAGCTTTTTGCCTTTGAACAGTTTTGGCATCTCACTCTATCCTTTGAAATTCAGAATGATTGGCTTCTATAGGAACTCAGAATCCAGATAGTGTTATTGATTCTCCTAGTTAAGTATGATGATTCTTGAACACAACTACTTTATAAGTCTTGGCCGTGGCCCAAAGCACTCTGTCTTCCAGTATTACCACCGGATACATACATGTCACAGACACATAACTGGGTGAACCTTTTCAGATTGTGACTCAGCTTTGCTAGAGTCCCCAATTAGAGGTGTCCATGGTTCTTAAGCACACTCTTTTTGCCTTGGATCACAACTTTATTCTTTTTCTCTTTTTTTTTTCGTTTTTCTCCCCTTTTTTTATTTTTTTTTTGTATTCACTGCTTTTTCTTGCTTCAAGAATCATTTTTATGATTTTTCAGATCCTCAGTAACATGTCTCCTTTTTCATCATTCTTTCAAGAGCCAACCATTCATGAACAACAAATTCAAAAGACATATGCACTGTTTAAGCATACATTCAGAAAACAAAAGTATTGCCACCACATCAGAATAATTAATCTGTTATAAAATTCAAAATTCATGCAATTCTTCTCTTTTACAATTAAGAACAATTTTTTCATTTAAGAAATGTGATGGATTCATAGGAAATTCATAACTTTAAGGCATAGACACTAAGACACTAATGATCACAAGACACAATCATAGATAAACATAAGCATGAAAATTTGAAAAATAGGAAATAAAGAACAAGGAAATTAAAGAACGGGTTCACCTTAGTGATGGCGGCTTGTTCTTCCTCTTGAAGATGTTGCTCCTCTCTCATGATTCTTTGATCTTCTCTAATTTCATGGAGGAAGATGGAATGTTCTTGGTGCTCCACCCTTAGTTGTCCCATGTTGGAACTCAATTCTCCTAGGGAGGTGTTGATTTGCTCCCAATAGTTTTGTGGAGGAAAGTGCATCCCTTGAGGCATCTCAGGGATTTCATGATGAGTGGGATCTCTTGTTTGCTCCATCCTTTTCTTAGTGATGGGCTTGTCCTCATTAATGAGGATGTCTCCCTCTATGTCAATTCCAACTGAATAACAGAGGTGACAAATAAGATGAGGGAAGGCTAATTGATGAGCGGATAATTTGTACGCTTTTTGGCATTGTTTTTAGTATGTTTTTAGTATGATCTAGTTAGTTTTTAGTATATTTTTATTAGTTTTTAGTTAAAATTCACTTTTCTGGACTTTACTATGAGTTTGTGTGTTTTTCTATGATTTCAGGTATTTTCTGACTGAAATTGAGGGACCTGAGCAAAAATCTGATTCAGAGACTAAAAAGGACTGCAGATGCTATTGGATTCTGACCTCCCTGCACTCGAAGTAGATTTTCTGGAGCTACAGAAGCCCAATTTGTGCGCTTTCAACGGTGTTGGAAAGTAGACATCCTGGGCTTTCCAGCAATATATGATAGTCCATACTTTGCCCAAGATTTGATGGCCCAAATCGGCGTACAAAGTCACCCTCAGAAATCCCAGCGTTAAACGCCGGAACTGGCACCAAAGTGGGAGTTAAACGCCCAAACTGGCATAAAAGCTGGCGTTTAACTCCAAGAAGAGTCTCTACACGAAAATGCTTCAATGCTCAGCCCAAGCACACACCAAGTGGGCCCGGAAGTGGATTTTTATGTCATTTACTCATCTCTGTAAACCCTAGGCTACTAGTTCTCTATAAGTAGGACCTTTTACTATTGTATTTTCATCTTTTGATCACTTTTAGATCTCTAGATCATCTTTGGACATCTAGTTCTTAGATCATTGGGAGGCTGGCCATTCGGCCATGCCTAGACCTTGTTCTTATGTATTTTCAACGGTGGAGTTTCTACACACCATAGATTAAGGTGTGGAGCTCTGCTGTACCTCGAGTATTAATGCAATTACTATTGTTCTTCTATTCAATTCCGCTTGTTCTTGTTCTAAGATACCACTTGTTCTTCAACTTGATGAATGTGATGATCCGTGACACTCATCATCATTCTCACCTATGAACGTGTGACTGACAACCACCTCCGTTCTACCTTAGATTGGGTGGATATCTCTTGGATTCCTGATACACGACGCATGGTTGATCGCCTGACAACCGAGTGCTCGCCTGACAAACGAGCCAGCCATTCCGTGAGATCAGAGTCTTTGTGGTATAGGCTAGAACTGATGGCGACATTCAAGAGAATCCGGAAGGTCTAACCTTGTCTGTGGTATTCTGAGTAGGATTCAATGATTGAATGACTGTGACGTGCTTCAAACTCCTGAGGGAGGGGCGTTAGTGACAGACGCAAAAGAATCACTGGATTCTATTCCGGCCTGATTGAGAACCGACAGATGGATAGCCGTGCCGTGACAGGGTGCGTTGAACATTTCCACTGAGAGGATGGGAGGTAGCCACTGACAACGGTGAAACCCTTGCATAAGCTTGCCATGGAAAGGAGTAAGAAGGATTGGATGAAGACAGTAGGAAAGCAGAGAGACGGAAGGGACAAGCATCTTCATACGCTTATCTGAAATTCCCACCAATGAATTACATAAGTATCTCTATCTTTATCTTTATGTTTTATTCGTATATCACCATATCCATTTGAGTTTGCCTGACTAAGATTTACAAGGTGACCATAGCTTGCTTCATACCAACAATCTCTGTGGGATCGACCTTTACTCGCGTAAGGTTTATTACTTGGATGACCCAGTACACTTGCTGGTTAGTTGTGCGAAGTTGTGTTTATGCCATGGTATTGAACACCAAGTTTTTGGATTCATTACCGGGGATTATTTGATTTGTGAAAAGTATTGATCACAATTTCGTGCACCACTAACCTTGCCAAGGTAGAGGACTTATCTGCCACCTTATAGAGTTCTTGGGATATAACCTCATGAACTTCTCAGTTGAACCGGCTTTCCTCTTGAATCTCTCTTCCATTGAGCGCCCTCTTCACAAATGTCTATGAGGACTTGGTCCAACCTTTGATTAAAGTTTACCTTTTTTTTTGAGCTTGAAAAGGGACCTCGGGGATCACCTTCTTCTTGGCCATAACTTCATAGAAGTGGCCTTGATGCACCCTTGAGATGAATCTCTCCATCTCCCATGACTCGAAGGTGGAAGCTTTTGCCTTCCCTTTCCTCTTTCTAGAGGTTTCTCCGGCCTTGGATGCCATAAATGGTTATGGAAAAACAAAAAGCAATGCTTTTACCACACCAAACTTAAAAGGTTTGCTCGTCCTCGAGCAAAAGAAGAAAGAAGAGAGTAGAAGAAGAAGAAATGAAGGAGATGGAGATGGCTTTGTGGTTTGGCCAAAGGGAGAGAAGTAGTGTTTAGGTTGTGTGAAAATGAGGTGGTAAAGATGGGTTTTTATGAAGGATGGATGTGAGTGGTGAAGAGAAAGATGGGATTTGATAGGTGAGGGGTTTTTGGGGAAGAGGTGTTGAGGTGATTGGTGAATGGGTGAAGAAGAGAGAGATTGGTGGGGTAGGTGGGGATCCTGTGGGGTCCATAGATCCTGAGGTGTCAAGGAAAAGTCATCCCTGCACCAAATGGTGAGCAAAAATGCTCTCTATGCCAATTCTGGCGTTAAACACCGGGCTGGTGCCCATTTCTGGCGTTTAACGCCAGCTTCTTGCCCTTTCCTGGCGTTTAACGCCAGTCTGGTGCCCCTTTCTAGCGTTAAACGCCCAGAATGGTGCCAGATTGGGCGTTAAACACCCATTTGCTGCCCTTACTGGCGTTTAAACGCCAGCAAGGTCTTTCTCCAGGGTGTGCTACTTTTCTTTCTGTTTTTCATTCTGTTTTTGCTTTTTCAATTGATTTTGTGACTTCCCATGATCATCAACCTACAGAAAACATAAAATAACAAAGGAAAATTAGATAAATATAACATTGGGTTGCCTCCCAACAAGCACTTCTTTAATGTCAGTAGCTTGACAGTGGGCTCTCATGGAGCCTCACAGATACTCAGAGCAATGTTGGAACCTCCCAACATCAAACTTAGAGTTTGAATGTGGGGGTTCAACACCAAACTTAGAATTTGGTTGTGGCCTCCCAACACCAAACTTAGAGTTTGACTGTGGGGGCTCTGTTTGACTCTGTTTTGAGAGAAGCTCTTCATGCTTCCTCTCCATGGTGATAGAGGGATATCCTTGAGCCTTAAACACAAAGGATTCTTCATTCACTTGAATGATCAATTCTCCTCTGTCCACATCAATCACAGCCTTTGCTGTGGCTAGGAAGGGTCTGCCAAGGATGATGGATTCATCCATGCACTTTCCAGTCTCTAGGACTATGAAATCAGCAGGGATGTAATGGTCTTCAATCTTTACCAGAACATCCTCTACAAGCCCATAAGCTTGTTTTCTTGAATTGTCTGCCATCTCTAGTGAGATTCTTGCAGCTTGTACCTCAAAGATCCCTAGTTTCTCCATTACAGAGAGAGACATGAGGTTTAAACTTGACCCTAGGTCACACAAGGCCTTCTTGAAGGTCATGGTGCCTATGGCACAAGGTATTGAGAACTTCCCAGGATCTTGTCTCTTTTGAGGTAGTTTCTGCCTAGACAAGTCATCCAATTCTTTGGTGAGCAAAGGGGGTTCATCCTCCCAAGTCTCATTACCAAATAACTTGTCATTTAGCTTCATGATTGCTCCAAGGTATTTAGCAACTTGCACTTCAGTGACATACTCATCCTCTTCAGAGGAAGAATACTCATCAGAACTCATGAATGGCAGAAATAAATCCAATGGAATCTCTATGGTCTCTGTATGAGCCTCAGATTCCCATTGTTCCTCATCAGGGAACTCATTGGAGGCCAGTGGACGTCCATTGAGGTCTTCCTCAGTGGCGATCTCTGCCTCTTCCTCCTCTCCAAGTTTGGCCATGTGGGTCATGTTAATGGCCTTGCATTCTCCTTTTGGATTCTCTTCTGTATTGCTTGAAAGAGTACTAGAAGGGAGTTCAGTAATTTTCTTGCTCAGCTGTCCCACTTGTGCCTCCAAGTTTCTGATGGAGGACCTTGTTTCAGTCATGAAACTTTGAGTGGTTTTGATTAGATCAGAGACCATGGTTGCTAAGTCAGAATGGCTCTGCTTAGAATTCTCTGTCTATTGCTGAGAAGATGATGGAAAAGGCTTGCCATTGCTAAACCTGTTTCTTCCACCATTATTATTGTTGAAACCTTGTTGAGGTCTCTGTTGATCCTTCCATGAGAGATTTGGATGATTTTTCCATGAAGAATTATAGGTGTCTCCATAGGGTTCTCCCATGTAATTCACCTCTTCCATTGAAGGGTTCTCAGGATCATAAGCTTCTTTTTCAGATGAAGCGTCCTTAGTATTGCCTGGTGCAGCTTGCATTCCAGACAGACTTTGAGAAATCATATTGACTTGCTGAGTCAGTATTTTGTTTTGAGCCAATATGGCATTCAGAGTATCAATCTCAAGAACTCCTTTCTTCTGATTTGTCCCATTGTTCACAGGATTCCTTTCAGAAGTGTACATGAATTGGTTATTTGCAACCATTTCAATTAGTTCTTGAGCTTCTGCAGGCGTCTTCTTCAGATGAAGAGATCCTCCAGCTGAGCTATCCAAAGATATCTTGGACAATTCAGACAGATCATCATAGAAGATACCTATGATGCTCCATTCAGAAAGCATGTCAGAAGGGCACTTTCTGATCAATTGTTTGTATCTTTCCTAAGCTTCATAGAGGGATTCACCTTCCTTCTGTCTGAAGGTTTGGACTTCCACTCTAAGCTTACTCAATTTTTGAGGTGGAAAGAACTTTGCCAAGAAGGCATTGACTAGCTTTTCCCAAGAGTTCAGGCTTTCTTTAGGTTGTGAGTCCAACCATATCCTAGCTCTGTCTCTTATAGCAAAAGGGAATAGCATAAGTCTGTAGACCTCAGGGTCAACCCCATTAGTCTTGACAGTGTCACAGATTTGCAAGAACTCAGCTAAAAACTGATGAGGATCTTCCAATGGAAGTCCATGGAACTTGCAATTCTGTTGCATCAGAGAAACTAATTGAGGCTTAAGATCGAAGTTGTTTGCTCCAATGGCAGGGATAGAGATGCTTCTCCCATAGAAGTCAGGAGTAGGTGCAGTAAAGTCACCCAGCACCTTCCTTGCATTGTTGGCATTGTTGTTGTTTTCGGCTGCCATGTCTTCTTCTTGTTTGAAGATTTCTGTTAGGTCCTCTACAGAGAGTTGTGCCTTAGCTTCTCTTAGCTTTCGCTTCAAGGTCCTTTTAGGTTCAGGGTCAGCCTCAACAAGAATGCTTTTGTCTTTGCTCCTGCTCATATGAAAGAGAAGAGAACAAGAAAGTATGGAATCCTCTATGTCACAGTATAGAGATACCTTGAAGTGTCAGAGGAAAAGAAAAATATAAGGAAGAGGTAGAAGAATTTGAACTTATCAAGAAAGATGGAGTTCGAATTGTGTATTAAGAAGGAGTGTTAGTCCATAAATAGAAGGATGTGAGAAGAGGGGAAGAAATTTTCGAAAATTAAGTAAAAGATTTTAAAAACATTTTGAAAAATATTAATTGATTTTCGAAAACTTAAGAGTGGAAAAAGAAATCAAGTGATTTTTGAAAAAGATTTTGAAATTAGAAAGTAAAAAGATATGATTGAAAACTATTTTGAAAAAGATGTGATTAAAAAGATATGATTTAAAAGTTATGGTTTTTAAAAAGATGTGATTGAGAAGATATGATTTGAAAAACAATTTAAAAAGATTTGATTTTGAAAATCAATGACTTGGCTAATAAGAAAAGATATGATTCAAACATTAAACCTTTCTCAACAAAAAAGGCAACATACTTGAAATGTTGAATCAAATAATTAATTAATAGCAAGTATTTTTGAAAATGGAAAGAAATTGATTTTGAAAACATATGATTGAAAAGATATGATTTGAAAAAGATTTGATTTTGAAAAATTTTGAAAACTTGAAAAAAATTTGAATTAAAAACAAATTCTTTCCTCTTGTGCCATCCTGGCGTTAAACGCCCAGAATGGTATCCATTTTGGTGTTTAACGCCCAAAACACTACTCTTTTGGGGGTTAAACGCCAGTTTTCCTTCTTCATTGGGCATTTTGAACGCCCAGCCTTTTCTGTGTAATTCCTCTGTTGTATGTTCTGAATCTTCAATTCTCTGCATTTTTTACTTGAAAAGACACAAATTAAAAAAAAATTTTGAATTTCTAATAATCAAAATGTAACTAAAATCAAATAACAATGCATGCAAGACACCAAACTTAGCAGTTTGTATTCCATTGACACTAACAAAATGAGAATGCATATGAAAAACAACAAAACACTCAAGACAAGAGAATTTAAAGATCAGAACAAGGAAATCATCAAGAACAACTTGAAGATTAATGAAGACACATGCATGAATGCAAGAAAAATAGAAACATGCAATTGACACCAAACTTAAAATGAGACACTAGACTCAACAAGAAACATAAAATATATTTTTTTATTTTTATGATTTTGTAATTTTTCTGGATTTTTCGAAAATTAAGTGGAAAAGAAAATAAAGATATCAAAATTCTTAATGAGAATTCCAGGAATCATGCAATGTTAGTCTAAAGCTTCAGTCTAAAGGAATTAGACATGGTTAGCCAAGCTTCAGCAGGACATTGCATTCAAGAGCTAAATTGATGAGAATCAATCAGCTTTGGTGATGATAAGAACATCACCTTGAAACTCTAGAATTCATTCTTAAAAATTCTGAAGAAAAATACATAATCTAAGCAATAAGATGAACCGTCAGTTGTCCAAACTCAAACAATCCCTGGCAACGGCGCCAAAAACTTGGTGCACAAAATTGTGATCATCAATGGCGCCATCAACATGGTACGCTCAATTGCAATCTCACTCTTTATCACAACTTCGCATAACCAACCAGCAAGTGCACTGGATCGTCCAAGTAATAAACCTTACGCGAGTAAGGGTCGATCCCACGGAGATTGTTGGTATGAAGCAAGCTATGGTCATCTTGTAAATTTCGGTCAGGCGGATTCAAATGGTTATGGAGGATTAATGATTAAAAGATAAATAAAACATAAAATAAAGATAGAGATACTTATGTAATTCATTGGTGAGAATTTTAGATAAGCGTATGGAGAAGCTTTGTCCCTTCCGTCTCTCTGCTTTCCTACTGTCTTCATCCAATCCTTCTTACTCCTTTCCATGGCAAGCTGTATGTTGGGCATCACCATTGTCAATGGCTACAGTCCCGTCCTCTCAGTGAAAATTTTCAACGCGCTTTGTCACAGCACGGCTATTCATCTGTCGGTTCTCGATCATGTCGGAATAGAATCCAGTGATTCTTTTGCGTCTGTCACTAACGCCCCACAATCGCGAGTTTGAAGCTCGTCACAGTCATTCAATCCTTGAATCCTACTCAGAATACCACAGACAAGGTTTAGACCTTCCGGATTCTCAAGAATGCCGCCATCAATTCTAGCTTATACCACGAAAATTCTGATTAAGGAATCCAAGAGATAAACATTCAAGCCTTGTTTGCTTGTAGAACGGGAGTGGTTGTCAGGCACGCGTTCATAAGTGAGAATGATGATGAGCATCACATAATCATCACATTCATCATGTTCTTGGGTGCGAATGAATATCTTGGAACAAGAATAAGCTAAATTGAATAGAAGAACAATAGTAATTGCATTAATACTCGAGGTACAGCAGAGCTCCACACCTTAATCTATGGTGTGTAGAAACTCCACCGTTGAAAATACATAAGAACAATGTCTAGGCATGGCCGTGAGGCCAGTCCCATGATCTAAGATAGCATAAGACTACTCGAAGATAGCTATTCCCGATGCAAATACAATAGCAAAAGGTCCTATTTATAGAGAACTAGTAGCTTAAGGTTTACAAAGATAAGTAAATGACATAAAAATCCACTTCCGGGCCCACTTGGTATGCGCTTGGGCTGAGCATTGAAGCTTTCATGTGTAGAGACGTTTCTTGGAGTTAAACGCCAGCTTTTGTGCCAGTTTGGGCATTTAACTCCCATTCTTGTGCCAGTTCCGGCGTTTAACGCCAGAATTCTTGAGCTGACTTGAAACGCCTGTTTGGGCCATCAAATATCGGGAAAAGTATGGACTATTATACATTGCTGGAAAGCCCAGGATGTCTACTTTCCAACGCAATTAAGTGCGCGCCAATTGGGCTTCTGTAGCTCTAGAAAATCTACTTCGAGTGCAGGGAGGTCAGAATCCAACAGCATCTGCAGTTCTTTTCAGCCTCTGAATCAGATTTTTGCTCAGGTCCCTCAATTTCAGCCAGAAAATATCTGAAATCACAGAAAAACACACAAACTCATAGTAAAGTCCAGAAAAGTGAATTTTAACTAAAAACTAATAAAAATATAATAAAAACTAACTAAAACATACTAAAAACATACTAAAAACAATGCCAAAAAGCGTATAAATTATCCGCTCATTAAGTAGCTTCGGACCGGTTGCTAGTGGGAATGATTGAGCATTGGATAAACTCCAATCATCCCCTAGCCACGGGCTTGAGGTCATGCCTTCTCAGTTGAACCGGCTTCCCTCTTGAATCTCTCTTCCATTGAGTGCCCTCTTCACAAATGTCTATGAGGACTTGGTCCAACGTTTGATCAAAGTTGACCCTTCTAGTGTAGGGGTGTTCATCTCCTTGCATCATGGGCAAGTTGAATGCCAACCTTACATTTTCCAGAATAAAATCTAAGCATTTCCCCTGAATCATTGTAAGCCAATTCTTTGGGTCCGGGTTCACACTTTGATCATGGTTCTTGGTGATCCATGCATTGGCATAGAACTCTTGAACCATTAAGATTCCGACTTGTTGAACGGGGTTGGTAAGAACTTCCCAACCTCTTCTTTGGATCTCATGTCGGATCTCCGGATATTCACTCTTTTTGAGTTTGAAAGGGACATCGGGGATCACCTTCTTCATGGCCACAACTTCATAGAAGTGGTCTTGATGCACCCTTGAGATGAATCTCTCCATCTCCCATGACTCGGAGGTGGAAGCTTTTGCCTTTCCTTTCCTCTTTCTAGAGGTTTCTTCGGCCTTAGGTGCCATAAATGGTTATGAAAAAACAAAAAGCAACGCTTTTACTACACCATACTTAGAACGTTTTCTCGTCCTCGAGCAAAAGAAGAAAGAAAAGAGTAGAAGAAGAAGAAATAGAAGAGATGGAAGGGGCTTTTCTGGTTCGGCTGAGGGGCAGAAGTAGTGTTTAGGTTGTGTAAAAATGAACGAGTGAAAAAGGGTTTATATAGGGGTGGAGAGAGGGGTAGGGTTCGGCCATTATGGGTGGGTTTGAGAGGGAAAGTGGTTTGAATTTGGATGGTGGGGTAGCTGGGGTTTTATGAAGGATGGATGTGAGTGGTGAAGAGAATGGTGGGATTTGATAGGTGAAGGTTTTTTTTTGGGAAGAGGTATTGAGGTGATTGGTGAATGGTGAATGGGTGAAGAAGAGAGAGAGTGATGGGGTAGGTGGGGATCATGTGGGGTCCACAGATCCTAAGGTGTCAAGGATAGCTCATCCCTGTACCAAGTGGCGTGCAAAACGCCCTTTCTGCCAATCCTGGCGTTAAATGCCGGGCTGCTGCCCTTTTCTGGCGTTAAACGCCAGTCTGGTGCCCCTTTCTAGCGTTAAACGCCCAGAATGGTGCCAGACTGGGCGTTAAACACCCATTTGCTGCCCTTACTGGCGTTTAAACGCCAGCAAGCTTTTCCTCCAGGGTGTGCTATTTTTCTTTTTGTTTTTCATTCTGTTTTTTCTTTTTCAATTGTTTTTGTGACTTCACATGATCATCAACCTATAGAAAATATAAAATAACAATGGAAAATAGATAAATATAACATTGGGTTGCCTCCCAACAAGCGCTTCTTTAATGTCAGTAGCTTGACAGTGGGCCCTCATGGAGCCTCACAGATGTTCAGAGTAATGTTGGAACCTCCCAACACCAAACTTAGATTTTGAATGTGGGGGTTCAACACCAAACTTAGAATTTGGTTGTGGCCTCCCAACACCAAACTTAGAGTTTGACTGTGGGGGCTCTGTTTGACTCTGTTTTGAGAGAAGCTCTTCATGCTTCCGCTCCATGGTTACAGAGGGATATCCTTGAGCCTTAAACACAAAGGATTCTTCATTCACTTGAATGATCAATTCTCCTCTGTCAACATCAATCACAGCCTTTGCTGTGGCTAGGAATGGTCTGCCAAGGATGATGGATTCATCTATGCACTTCCCAGTCTCTAGGACTATGAAATCAGCAGGGATGTAATGGTCTTCAACCTTTACCAGAACTACCTCTACAAGTCCATAAGCTTGTTTTTTTAAATTGTCTGCCATCTCTAGTGAGATTCTTGCAGCTTGTACCTCAAAGATCCCTAGCTTCTCCTTTACAGAGAGAGGCATGAGGTTTATGCTTGACCCTAGGTCACACAGAGCCTTCTCGAAGGTCATGGTGCCTAATGTACAAGGTATTGAGAACTTTCCAGGGTCCTGTCTCTTTTGAGGTAATCTCTGCCTAGTCAAGTCATCCAATTCTTTGGTGAGTAAATGGGGTTCGTCCTCCGAAGTCTCATTACCAAATAACTTGTCTTTTAGCTTCATGATTGCTCCAAGGTACTTAGCAACTTGCTCTTCAGCAACATCTTCATCCTCTTCAGAGGAAGAATACTCATCAGAGCTCATGAATGGTGATGAGCGGATAATTTGTATACTTTTTGGCATTGTTTTTAGTATGTTTTTAGTATGATATAGTTAGTTTTTAGTATATTTTTATTAGTTTTTAGTTAAAATTCACTTTTCTGGACTTTACTATGAGTTTGTGTGTTTTTCTGTGATTTCAGGTATTTTCTGGCTGAAATTGAGGGACCTGAGCAAAAATCTGATTCAGAGACCAAAAAGGACTGCAGATGCTGTTGGATTCTGACCTCCCGGCACTCGAAGTGGATTTTCTGGAGCTACAGAAGCCCAATTGGCGCGCTCTCAACGGCGTTGGAAAGTAGACATTCTGGGCTTTCCAGCAATATATGATAGTCCATACTTTGCCCAAGATTTGATGGCCCAAACCGGCGTTCAAAGTCACCTCAAGAAATCCCAGCGTTAAACGCTGGAACTGGCACCCAAATGGGAGTTAAACGCCCAAACTGGCACCAAAGCTGGCGTTTAACTCCAAGAAGAGTCTCTACACGAAATTTGCTTCATTGCTCAGCCCAAGCACACACCAAGTGGGCCCAGAAGTGGATTTTTATGTCATTTACTCATTTCTGTACACCTTAGGCTACTAGTTTCTTATAAGTAGGACCTTTGACTATTGTATGAGGGATCTTTTGATCACTTTAGATCTCTAGATCATCTTTGGACATTTTAGTTCTTAGATCATTGGGAGGCTGGCCATTCGGCCATGCCTAGACCTTATGCTTATGTATTTTCAACGGTGGAGTTTCTACACACCATAGATTAAGGTGTGGAGCTCTGCTGTACCTCGAGTATTAATGCAATTACTATTGTTCTTCCATTCAATTCCGCTTGTTCTTATTCCAAGATATCACTTGTTCTTCAACTTGATGAAGGTGATGATTGACGCCCATCACCATTCTCACTCATGAACAAAGTGACTGACAACCACTCTTGTTCTACAAGCATTTGAGGCTTGGTGAATATCTCTTGGATTCCTGATTGCACGATGCATGGTTGATCGCCTGACAACCGAGTGCTCGCCTGACAAACGAGCCAACCATTCCGTGAGATCAGAGTCTTCGTGGTATAGGCAGGACCTGATGGCGGCATTCAAGAGAATCCGGAAGGTCTAAACCTTGTCTGTGGTATTCTGAGTAGGATTCAATGATTGAATGACTGTGACGTGCTTCAAACCTGTAACCTACTGGGCGTTAGTGACAGACGCAAAAGAGTGATTCTATTCCGGTAGGGGAGGGAACCAAACCGGTGATTAGCCGCACTGTGACAGAGTGCATGAGCATTAGTTTTCACTGCGAGGATGGGAGGTAGCTGCTGACAACAGTGAAACCCTACGCGAGCTTGCCATGGAAAGGAGTAAGAAGGATTGGATGAAGGCAGTAGGAAAGCAGAGAGACGGAAGGGAAGGCATCTTCATACGCTTATCTGAAGTTCCTACCAATGAATTACATAAGTATCTCTATCTTTACCTTTGTGTTATTTTCGTTCATCACTATATCCATTTGAGTTTGCCTGACTAAGATTTATAAGATGACCATAGCTTGCTTCAATACTAACAATCTCCGTGGGATCGACCCTTACTCACGTAAGGTTTATTACTTGGACGACCCAGTGCACTTGCTGGTTAGTTGTGCGAAGTTGTGTAATGCCATGGTATTGAGCTACCAAGTTTTTGGCGCCGTTGCCGGGGATTGTTCAAGTTTTGAGCAAGCTTTTGGTAACATCAGTGCCAAGATCCGGCAACAACATCAAGTTCTTGGTGTTATTGCCCGGGATTGTTTAGGCTGGACAACTGACGGTTCATCTTGTTGCTTAGATTAGGTATTTATTTTTTTCGAAATTCTTGAAGTTGAATTCTAGAGTTTCATGGTGATTTGTTGAAATCTGGCTGGCTGAGAAGCCATGTCTAATTTCATTGGACCGAGGTTTCAACTCATCATCACAAGAGCTTGTTGGTTTCTTATCAATCTTGCTTTTGGAGCAGTGATCTGCTAAGGCTTGGCTGGCCTCTGGCCATGTCTAGTGTTTTGGACCGAAGCTTTCTTTGAAAGCTTGGCTGGCTGTGAAACCATGTCTAATTCCTGGACCGGAGTCTTAGACTAGCATTGCACTGATTCCTGGAATTCTCATTAAGAATTTTGATACTTTTTCTCCACTTAATTTTCGAAAAACACAAAAAAATTTTACAAAATCATAAAATCCAAAAATATTTCTTGTTTGAGTCTAGAGTCTCATCATAAGTTTGGTGTCAATTGCATGCATTCATATGTCTTAGTGATCTTTAAGATGTTCTTGATGATTTGCTTGATCTGATCTTTGAATTCTATTGACTTGAGTGTTTTGTGTATCTCATATGCATTTTCATTTTGTTAGTGTCAGTAGTATACAAACTGCTAAGTTTGGTGTCTTGCATGCATTGTTATTTGATTCTTGTTGCATTTTGGTTTGTCCTTATTATTAAAAATCCAAAAATATTTTTAATTTGTGTCTTTTCAAGTCAATAATACAGAGAATTGAAGATTCAGAACATACAGCAGAGGAATTGCACAGAAAAAGCTGGGCGTTCAAAACGCCTAGTGAAGAAGGACAGACTGGCGTTTAAACGCCAGCCAGGGTACCTGGTTGGGCGTTTAACGCCCAAAAGGGTAGCATTTTGGGCGTTAAACGCCAGAATGGATACCATTCTGGGCGTTTAACGCCAGGATGGCTAAAGGGGGAAGATTTTGTTTTCAAATCAATTTTTTTTTAAGTTTTCAAAATCTCTTCCAAATCAAATCTTTTTCAAATCAATTTTTCAATCAAATCTTTTTCAAAATTAACTTCTTTCCTTTTTTAAAGAAACTTACTATCAATTAATGATTTGATTCAACATTTCAAGTATGTTGCCTTTTCTGTTGAGAAAGGTTTAATGTTTGAATCATATCTTTTCTTGTTAAGTCAGGTTTTTAATTTTCAAATCAAATCTTTTTTAAAATGTTTTTCAAATCATATCTTCTCAATCACATCTTTTTTAAAACCAATCATATCTTCTTAACCACATCTTTTTCAAAATAGTTTTCAATCAAATCTTTTTTATTTCTAATTTCAAAATCTTTTTCAAAAACCACTTTATTTCTTTTCCATTTTCATTTTCGAAAATTAAGTAGTGTTTTTCAAAAATGTTTTAAATTTTTCACTTAATTTTCGAAAATAACTTCCCTCCTTCTCACATCCTTCTATTTATGGACTAACACTATCCCTTAATGCAAAATTCGAACTCCATTTTCTCTGTTAAGTTCGAATTTTCCACTTCTGTCTTCTATTCTTCTTTTCCTCTGACACCTAAAGGAATCTCTATACTGTGACATAGAGGATTCCACACTTTCTTGTTCTCTTCTCTTTCTTATGAGCAGGAGCAAAGACAAAGGCATTCTTGTTGAGGCTGATCCTGAACCTGAAAGGACCTTGAAGAGAAAGCTAAGAGAAGCCAAAGCACAACTCTCTTTAAAGCACTTGAACGAACTCTTCAAGGAAGAAGAACAAATGGCAGCCGAAAACAACAACAATGCCAACAATGCAAGGAAGGTGCTGGGTGACTTTACTGCACCTACTCCTGATTTCTATGGGAGAAGCATCTCTATCCCTGCCATTGGAGCAAACAACTTTGAGCTTAAGCCTCAATTAGTTTCTCTAATGCAACAGAATTGCAAGTTCCATGGACTTCCATTGGAAGATCCTCATCAGTTTTTAGCTGAGTTCTTGCAAATCTGTGACACAGTCAAGACTAATGGGGTTGACCCTGAGGTCTATAGACTGATGCTATTCCCTTTTGCTGTAAGAGACAGAGCTAGAACATGGTTGGATTCTCAACCTAAAGAAAGCCTGGACTCTTGGGAAAAGCTAGTCAATGCCTTCTTGGCAAAGTTCTTCCCACCTCAAAAATTGAGTAAGCTAAGAGTGGAAGTCCAAACCTTCAGACAGAAGGAAGGAGAATCCCTCTATGAAGCTTGGGAAAGATACAAACAATTGATCAGAAAGTGTCCCACTGACATGCTTTCTGAATGGAGCATCATAGGTATTTTCTATGATGGTCTCTCTGAACTATCCAAGATGTCTTTGGATAGCTCTTCTGGAGGATCTCTTCATCTGAAGAAGACGCCTACTGAAGCTCAAGAACTGATTGAAATGGTTGCAAATAACCAATTCATGTACACTTCTGAAAGAAATCCTGTGAACAACGGGACTAGTCAGAAGAAAGGAGTTCTTGAGATTGACACTCTGAATGCCATATTGGCTCAGAATAAAATATTGACTCAACAAGTCAATATGATTTCTCAAAGTCTGTCTGGGATGCAAAATGCACCAAGCAGTACTAAGGAAGCTTCATCTGAGGAAGAAGCTTATGATCCTGAGAACCCTTCAATAGAAGAGGTGAATTACATGGGAAAACTCTATGGAAACACCTACAATCCTTCATGGAGGAATCATCCAAATCTTTCATGGAAGGATCAACAGAGACCTCAACAAGGTTTCAATAACAATCATGGTGGAAGAAACAGGTTTGGCAATAGCAAGCCCTTTCCATCATCTTCTCAGCAACAGACAGAGAGTTCTAAGCAGAATACCTCTGACTTGGCAACCATGGTCTCTGATCTAATCAAAACCACTCAAAGTTTCATGACTGAAACTGGATCTTCCATTAGGAATTTGGAAGGACAAGTGGGTCAGCTGAGCAAGAAAATTACTGAACTTCCTCCAAGCACTCTCCCAAGCAATACTGAAGAAAATCCAAAAGGAGAGTGCAAGGCCATCAACATGGCCGAATCCTGGGAGGAAGAAGAGGCAGTGAACGCCACTGAGGAAGACCTCAATGGACGCCCACTGACCTCCAATGAGTTCCCCAATGAGGAACCTTGGGAATCTGAGGCTCAAGATGAGACCATAGAGATTCCATTGGACTTACTTCTGCCATTCATGAGCTCTGATAAGTATTCCTCCTCTGAAGAGGATGAGTATGTCACTGAGGAACAAGTTGCTAAATACCTTGGAGCTATCATGAAGCTAAATGACAAGTTATTTGGAAATGAGACTTGGGAGGATGAACCCCCTTTGCTCACCAAAGAACTGGATGACTTGTCTAGGCAGAAACTACCTCAAAAGAGGCAGGACCCTGGGAAGTTTTCTATACCTTGTACCATAGGCACCATGACCTTCAAGAAGGCCTTGTGTGACTTAGGATCAAGTGTAAACCTCATGCCCCTCTCTGTAATGGAGAAATTAGGGATCTATGAGGTACAAGCTGCAAAAATCTCACTAAAGATGGCAGACAACTCAAGAAAACAAGCCTATGGACTTGTAAAGGATGTCCTGGTCAAGGTTGAAGACCATTACATCCCTACTGATTTCATAGTCCTAGAGACTGGGAAATGCATGGATGAATTCATCATCCTTGGCAGACCCTTCCTAGCCACAGCAAAGGCTGTGATTGATGTTGATAGAGGAGAGCTGATCATTCAAGTGAATGAAGAGTCCTTGGTGTTTAAGGCCCAAGGATATCCCTCTGTCATCATGGAGAGGAAGCATGAAGAGCTTCTCTCAAAACAGAGCCAAACAGTGCCCCCACAGTCAAACTCTAAGTTTGGTGTTGGGAGGCCACAACCAAACTCTAAGTTTGGTGTTGAACCCCCACATTCAAACTCTAAGTTTGGTGTTGGGAAGTTCCAACACGGTTCTGAGCATTTCTGAGGCTCCATGAGAGTCCTCTGTCAAGCTAGTGACAATAAAGAAGCGCTTGTTGGGAGGCAACCCAATGTTTTATAATTAATTATTTTCTTTTGTTATTTTATCTTTTTTTGTAGGTTGATGATCATAAGAAGTCACAAAAACAATGAAAAAAGCAAAAACAAAATGAAAAATAGGAAGAAAAACAGCACACCCTGGAGGAAGATGCTGTTGGCGTTCAAACGCCAGTCAGCCTAGCAGTTGGGCGTTTAACGCCCAGTCTGGCACCATTCTGGGCGTTTAACGCCAGAAAGGGGCATCAGACTGGCGTTAAACGCCAGTAAAGGGCAAGAACCTGGCGTTAAACGCCAGGAATGGGCACCAGCCCGGCGTTTAACGCCAGAATTGGCTCAAAACGTGGATTTTGATGCCATTTGGTGCAAGGATGCCTTTTCCTTGACACCACAGGATCTGTGGACCCCACAGGACCCTACCATCACTCTCTCTCTTCTTCCCCCATTCACCAATCACCTCAACACCTCTTCCCCAAAAACCCTTCACCTATCAAATCCCATCTTTCTCTTCACCACTCACATCCATCCTTCATAAATCCCCACCAACCTCACCCTTCAAATTCAAACCACTTTCCCTCCCAAACCCACCCATAATGGCCGAACCTTTACCCCCCTCTCTCCTATATATACCCTTCTTCAACCCTTCATTTTCACACAACCTAAACACCACTTCTCCCCCTCTTTGGCCGAACATACCACCATCTCCCTCTTCCTCATTTCTTCTTCTTCTACTCTCTTCTTTCTTCTTTTGCTCGAGGACGAGCAAACATTTTAAGTTTGGTGTGGTAAAAGCGTTGCTTTTTCGTTTTTCCATAACCATTATGGCATCCAAGGCCGGAGAAACCTCTAAAAAGAGGAAAGGGAAGGCAAAAGCTTCCACCTCCGAGTCATGGGAGATGGATAGATTTCTCTCAAGGGTGCATCAAGACCACTTCTATGAAGTTGTGGCCTTGAAGAGGGTGATCCCCGAGGTCCCTTTTTCACTCAAAAAGGGTGAATATCCGGAGATCCGCCATGAGATCCGAAGAAGAGGTTGGGAAGTTCTTACCAACCCCATTCAACAAGTCGGAATCTTGATGGTTCAAGAGTTCTATGCCAATGCATGGATCACCAAGAAAAGGATGGAGTACACAAGAGATCCCACTCATCATGAAATCCCTGAAATTCCTCAAGGGATGAATTTTCCTCCACAAAACTATTGGGAGCAACTACACACCTCCCTAGGAGAGTTGAGTTCCAACATGGGACAACTAAGGGTGGAGCACCAAGAACACTCCATCATCCTTCATGAAATTAGAGAAGATCAAAGAATCATGAGGGAGGAGCAACAAAGACAAGGAAGAGACATTGAGGAGCTCAAGCACTCCATAGGATCTTCAAGAGCAAGAAAGAGCCGCCATCACTAAGGTGGACCCGTTCTTTGATTTCCTTGTTATTTGTTCTTCTGTTTTTCGAATTTTATGCTTATGTTTATCCATGTTTGTGTCTTGTGATCATTAGTGTCTTAGTGTCTATGCCTCAAAGTTATGAATGTCCTATGAATCCATCACCTTTCTTAAATAAAAATGTGCTTAATTGATAAAAGAAAGAATTGCATGAATTTTGAATTTTATAATAGTTTAATTATTTTGATGTGGTGGTAATATTTTTGTTCTCTGAGTGTATGCTTAAACAGTGCATATGTATCTTGAATTTGTGGTTCATTAATGTTGGCTCTTGAAAGAATGATGAAAAAGGAGACATGTTAATGAGGATCTGAAAAATCATTAAAATGATTCTTGAAGCAAGAAAAAGCACTTTCAAAAAAAAAACGAAAAAAAAAATCGAAAAAAAAAGAGAGAGAAATAAGAGTTGTGATCCAAGGCAATAAGAGTGTGCTTAAGAACCCTGGACACCTCTAATTGGGGATTTTAGCAAAGCTGAGTCACAATCTGAAAAGGTTCACCCAATTATGTGTCTGTGGCATGTATGTATCCGGTGGTAATACTGGAAGACAGAGTGCTTTGGGCCACAGCCAAGACTCAATAAATAGCTATGTTCAAGAATCATCATACTTCACTAAGAGAATCATTAGCACTATCTGGACTCTGAGTTCCTAAAGAAGCCAACCATTCTGAATTTCAAAGGATAGAGTGAGATGCCAAAACTATTCAGAGGCAAAAAGTTAAAAGCCCCGCTCATCTAATTAATACTGATCTTCACAGATGTTTTTGGAATTCATTGCATATTCTCTTCTTTTTATCTTATTTGATTTTCAGTTGCTTGGGGACAAGCAACAATTTAAGTTTGGTGTTGTGATGAGCGGATAATTTGTATACTTTTTGGCATTGTTTTTAGTATGTTTTTAGTATGATATAGTTAGTTTTTAGTATATTTTTATTAGTTTTTAGTTAAAATTCACTTTTCTGGACTTTACTATGAGTTTGTGTGTTTTTCTGTGATTTCAGATATTTTCTGGCTGAAATTGAGGGACCTGAGCAAAAATCTGATTCAGAGACCAAAAAGGACTGCAGATGCTATTGGATTCTGACCTCCCTGCACTCGAAGTGGATTTTCTGGAGCTACAGAAGTCCAATTGGCGTGCTCTCAACGGCGTTGGAAAGTAGACATTCTGGGCTTTCCAGCAATATATGATAGTCCATACTTTGCCCAAGATTTGATGGCCCAAACCGGCGTTCAAAGTCACCTCAAGAAATCCCAGCGTTAAACGCTGGAACTGGCACCCAAATGGGAGTTAAACGCCCAAACTGGCACCAAAGCTGGCGTTTAACTCCAAGAAGAGTCTCTACACGAAATTTGCTTCATTGCTCAGCCCAAGCACACACCAAGTGGGCCCAGAAGTGGATTTTTATGTCATTTACTCATTTCTGTACACCTTAGGCTACTAGTTTCTTATAAGTAGGACCTTTGACTATTGTATGAGGGATCTTTTGATCACTTTAGATCTCTAGATCATCTTTGGACATTTTAGTTCTTAGATCATTGGGAGGCTGGCCATTCGGCCATGCCTAGACCTTATGCTTATGTATTTCCAACGGTGGAGTTTCTACACACCATAGATTAAGGTGTGGAGCTCTGCTGTACCTCGAGTATTAATGCAATTACTATTGTTCTTCCATTCAATTCCGCTTGTTCTTATTCCAAGATATCACTTGTTCTTCAACTTGATGAAGGTGATGATTGACGCCCATCACCATTCTCACTCATGAACAAAGTGACTGACAACCACTCTTGTTCTACAAGCATTTGAGGCTTGGTGAATATCTCTTGGATTCCTGATTGCACGATGCATGGTTGATCGCCTGACAACCGAGTGCTCGCCTGACAAACGAGCCAACCATTCCATGAGATCAGAGTCTTCGTGGTATAGGCAGGACCTGATGGCGGCATTCAAGAGAATCCGGAAGGTCTAAACCTTGTCTGTGGTATTCTGAGTAGGATTCAATGATTGAATGACTGTGACGTGCTTCAAACCTGTAACCTACTGGGCGTTAGTGACAGACGCAAAAGAGTGATTCTATTCCGGTAGGGGAGGGAACCAAACCGGTGATTAGCCGCACTGTGACAGAGTGCATGAGCATTAGTTTTCACTGCGAGGATGGGAGGTAGCTGCTGACAACAGTGAAACCCTACGCGAGCTTGCCATGGAAAGGAGTAAGAAGGATTGGATGAAGGCAGTAGGAAAGCAGAGAGACGGAAGGGAAGGCATCTTCATACGCTTATCTGAAGTTCCTACCAATGAATTACATAAGTATCTCTATCTTTACCTTTGTGTTATTTTCGTTCATCACTATATCCATTTGAGTTTGCCTGACTAAGATTTACAAGATGACCATAGCTTGCTTCAATACTAACAATCTCCGTGGGATCGACCCTTACTCACGTAAGGTTTATTACTTGGACGACCCAGTGCACTTGCTGGTTAGTTGTGCGAAGTTGTGTAATGCCATGGTATTGAGCTACCACGTTTTTGGAGCCATTACCGGGGATTATGAGAGTTGTGAAAAAGTATTGTTCACAATTTTGCGCATGTCAAATGGCAGAAGTAAATCCAATGGAATCTCTATGGTCTCAGTGTAAGCCTTAGATTCCCATGGTTCCTCATTAGGGAACTCATTGGAGGCCAGTGGACGTCCATTGAGGTCTTCCTCAGTGGCGATCACTGCCTCTTTCTCCTCTCCAAATTCAGCCATGTTGATGGCCTTACACTCTCCTTTTGGATTCTCTTCTGTATTGCTTGGAAGAGAACTAGGAGGGAGTTCAGTAACTTTCTTACTCAGCTGACCCACTTGTGCCTCCATGTTTATAATGGAGGACCTTGTTTCAGTCATGAAACTTTGAGTGGTTTTGATTAGCTCAGAGACCATGGTTGCTAAGACAGAGTGGCTCTGCTTAGAATTCTCTGTCTGTTGTTGAGAAGATGATCGAAAAGGCTTGCCATTGCTAAACCTGTTTCTTCCACCATTATTCTTGTTGAAACCTTGTTGAGGTTTCTGTTGATCCTTCCATGAGAGTTTTGGATGATTTCTCCATGAAGGATTATAGGTGTTTTCATAGGGTTCTCCTATGTAATTCACCTTTTCCATTGATGGGTTCTCAGGATCATAAGCTTCTTCTTCAGATGAAGTGTCCTTAATACTGCCTGGTGCAGCATGCATTCCAAACAGACTTTGAGAAATCATATTGACTTGCTGAGTCAATATTTTGTTCTGGACCAATATGGCATTCAGAGTATCAATCTCAAGAACTCCTTTCTTCTGATTGGTTATTTGCAACCATTTCAATGAGTTCTTGAGCTTCTGCAGGCGTCTTCTTCAGATAAAGAGATCCTCCAGCAGAGCTGTCCAATGACATCTTGGACAGTTCAGACAGACCATCATAGAAGATACCTATGATGCTCCATTCAGAAAGCATGTCAGAAGGACACTTTTTGATCAATTGTTTGTATGTTTCCCAAGCTTTATAGAGGGATTCACCTTCCTTCTGTCTGAAGGTTTGGACTTCCACTCTAAGCTTACTCAATTTTTGAGGTGGAAAGAACTTTGCCAAGAAGGCATTGACTAGCTTTTCCCAAGAGTTCAGGCTTTCTTTAGGTTGTGAGTCCAACCATATCCTAGCTCTGTCTCTTACAGCAAAAGGGAATAGCATAAATCTGTAGACCTCAGGGTCAACCCCATTGGTCTTGACAGTGTCATAGATTTGCAAGAATTCAGCTAAAAACTAATGAGGATCTTCCAATGGAAGTCCATGTAACTTGCAATTCTGTTGCATTAGAGAAACTAATTGAGGCTTAAGCTCAAAGTTGTTTGCTCCAATGGCAGGGATAGAGATGCTTCTCCCATAGAAGTCGAGAGTAGGTGGAGTAAAGTCACCCAGCACCTTCCTTGCATTGTTGGCATTGTTGTTGTTTTCGGCTGCCATGTCTTCTTCTTGTTTGAAGATTTCTGTTAGGTCCTCTGCAGAGAGTAGTGCTTTAGCTTCTCTTAGCTTTCGCTTCAAGGTCCTTTCAGGTTCAGGGTCAGCCTCAACAAGAATGCTTTTGTCTTTGCTCCTGCTCATATGAAAGAGAAGAGAACAAGAAAATATGGAATCCTCTATGTCATAGTATAGAGATTCCTTGAGATGTCAGAGGAAAAGAAGAATAGAAGGAGGAGGTAGAAGAAGAAGAATTCGAACTTATCAACAGAGATAGAGTTCGAATTGTTGATAGTGGAGGAGTGTTAGTCCTTAAATAGAAGGATGTGAGAAGAGGGGAAGAATTTTCAAAAATAAATTAAAAGATTTTGAAGAAATTTTGAAAAATTGAAGAATGATTTTCGAAAATTAAAGTTGGGAAAGAAATAAAGTGATTTTTGAAAAAGATTTTGAAATTAGAAATAAAAAAGATTGAAAATTATTTGGAAAAAGGTGTGATTAAGAAGATATGATTGAAGAGTTATGGTTTTAAAAAGATATGATTGAAAAGATATGATTGAGAAACAATTTAAAAAGATTTGATTTTTAAAATTAATGACTTGGCTAACAAGAAATTTAAAGGATATGATTCAAACATTAAACCCTTCTTAACAGAAAAGGCAACATACTTGAAATGTTGAATCAAATCATTAATTGTAGGCAAGTATTTTTGAGAATGGAAAGAAATTGATTTTGAAAATATATGATTGAAAAGATATGGTTTGAAAAAGATTTGATTTTGAAAAATTATGAAAACTTTAAAAAAAAATTGAATTAAAAACAAAATCTTCCCTCTTGTATCATCCTGGCATTAAACACCCAGAATGGTATCCATTCTGGCGTTTAACGCCCAAAATGCTACCATTTTAACACCCAGCCAGGTACCCTGGCTGGCGTTTAAATGCCAGTTTTCCTTCTTCACTGGGCGTTTTGAACGCCCAGCTTTTTCTGTGTAATTCCTGCTGCATGTTCTGAATCTTCAATTCTCTGTATTATTGACTTGAAAAGACACAAATTAAAATTTTTTTTTGAATTTTTAATGATGAGGAATAATCAAAATGAAACTAAGATCAAATAAACAATGCATGCAAGACACCAAACTTAGAAGTTTGTATACTATTGACACT
This sequence comes from Arachis hypogaea, assembly GCF_003086295.3. Classification (NCBI taxonomy): domain Eukaryota; kingdom Viridiplantae; phylum Streptophyta; class Magnoliopsida; order Fabales; family Fabaceae; genus Arachis; species Arachis hypogaea. The sequence continues at coordinate 37,257,491 of NC_092038.1, forward strand.
AACAAATTGAGAATGCATATGAGAAACAACAAAACACTCAAGACAAGAGAATTTAAAGATCCGAGCAAGGAAATCATCAAGAACAACTTGAAGATCAATGAAGAACATAATGCATGTAATTTTCGAAAATTAGAAGAATAAAGACATGCAATTGACACCAAACTTAAAATTAGACACTAGACTCAAACAAGAAACATAAAAATATTTTTGATTTTAAGATTTTATAATTTTTTTTTGTGCTTTTTCGAAAATTGAGTGGAAAAGAAAAAACAAGGGTTCAAAATTCTTAATGAGAATTCCAGGAATCATTGCAATGCTAGTCTAAGACTCCGGTCCAGGAATTAGACATGGCTTCATAGCCAGCCAAGCTTTCAGTGAAAGCTCCGGTCCAAAACACTAGACATGGCCAATGGCCATTCAAGCTTTAGCAGATCATTGCTCATAACAGCAAAATTGATAGAAATCAACAAGCTCTTGTGATGATAAGTGGTGGACGAAATTGTGATCACATCAATGTAGTATTCTTTATTGTTGTATGGAATCATTATTATGGCACTTATGTGTGGACACAACTCCGTTCAACTAACCAGCAAGTGTACTAGGTCGTCCAAGTAATACCTTACGTGAGTAAGGGTCGATCCCACAGAGACTGTTGGTATGAAGCAAGCTATGGTCATCTTGTAAATCCCAGTCAGGAGGATAAAATTATGGAATTTAGAAAATCAAATATGATTAATAAAAATAAACAGAAAATAAAATAGGATAGAGATACTTATGTAAATCAATAGTGGGAATTTCAGATAGGCGTGTGGAGATGCTAGAATCCTTTCGAATCTCTACTTTCTTATTGCTTTCATCCAATCCTTCTTACTCCTTTCCATGGCAAGCTGTATGTAGGGCATCACCATCATCAATGGCTACTTTTAATCCTCTCGGGAAAATGGTCCTATGCGCTGTCACTGCACGGCTAATCGTCTGGAGGCATCACCCTTGTTGATAGCTACATCCCATCCTCTCAGTGAAAATGGTCCAAATGCTCTGTCACAGCACGGCTAATCATCTGTCGATTCTCAATCAGGTTGGAGTAGAATCCCTTGATTCTTTTGCGTTTATCATCACGCCCAGCCTTCAGGAGTTTGAAGCTCGTCACAGTCATTCAATACCGGAATCCTACTCGGAATACCACAGACAAGGTTAGACTTTCCGGATTCCCAGGATCCTACTCGGAATACCACAGACAAGGTTAGACTTTCTGGATCCCCATGAATTCCGCCATCTATCTAGCTTATACCACGAAGATTCTGTTGGGGAATCTAAGAGATATGCGCCCGGCCTAAAGTAGAACGGAAGTGGTTGTCAGTCACGTGCGTTCATAGGTGAGAATGATGATGAGTGTCACGGATCATCACATTCATCAAGTTGAAGTGCAACGTATATCTTGGAATAAGAATAAAAGAGAATTGAATAAAAAGTAATAGTAATTGTATTGAAACTTGAGGTACAGCAGAGCTCCACACCCTTAATCTATGGTGTGCAGAAACTCCACTGTTGAAAATACATAAGTGAAAGGTTCAGGCATGGCCGAATGGCCAGCCCCCTGAATGATCAAAAGACCGAATGATCAAAGACTAAAACAGTCAAAGATTAAACTGTCAAAAGATGTCTAATACAATAGTAACTTATCCTATTTATACTAGACTAGCTACTAGGGTTTACATGAGTAAGTAATTGATGCATAAATCCACTTCCGGGGCCCACTTGGTGTATGCTTGGGCTGAGCTTGGTCTATCCACGAGCTGAGGCTTTTCTTGGAGTTGAACTCCAAGTTATAACGTGTTTTGGGCGTTCAACTCCGGATCATGACGTTTTTCTGGCGTTTAACTCCAGACAGCAGCATGTACTTGGCGTTCAACGCCAAGTTACATCGTCAATTTCCGAATAATGTATGGACTATTATATATTGCTGGAAAGCTTTGGACGTCTACTTTCCAACGCCGTTGAGAGCGCGCCAATCGGAGTTATGTAGCTCCAGAAAATTCATTTCGAGTGCAGGAAGGTCAGATTCCAACAGCATCAGCAGTCCTTTTGTCAGCCTTTTTCAGAGTTTTGCTCAAATCCCTCAATTTCAGCCAGAAATTACCTGAAATCACAGAAAAACACACAAACTCATAGTAAAGTCCAGAAATATGAATTTAACATAAAAACTAATGAAAACATCCCTAAAAGTAGCTTGAACTTACTAAAAACTACCTAAAAACAATGCCAAAAAGCGTATAAATTATCCGCTCATCACAACACCAAACTTAAATTGTTGCTTGTCCCCAAGCAACTGAAAATCAATTAGGATAAAAAGAAGAGAATATACTATAAATTCCAAAATATCAATGAATATTAATTATAATTAGATGAGCGGGACTTGTAGCTTTTTGCTTCTGAACAGTTTTGGCATCTCACTTTTTCCTTTGAAGTTTAGAATGATTGGCTTCTCTAGGAACTTAGAATTTCGGATAGTGTTATTGACTTTCCTAGTTATGCATGTTGATTCTTGAACACAGCTACTTATGAGTCTTGGCCGTGGCCCTAAGCATTTTGTTTTCCAGTATTACCACCGGATACACAAATGCCACAGACACATAACTGGGTGAACCTTTTCAGATTGTGACTCAGCTTTGCTAGAGTCCGCAATTAGAGGTGTCCAGAGCTCTTAAGCACACTCTTTTTGCTTTGGATCACGACTTTAACCACTCAGTCTCAAGCTTTTCACTTGGACCTTCATGACACAAGCACATGGTTAGGGACAGCTTGATTTAGCCGCTTAGGCCTAGATTTTATTTCCTTGGGCCCTCCTATCCATTGATGCTCAAAGCCTTGGATCCCTTTTACCCTTGCCTTTTGGTTTTAAGGGCTATTGGCTTTTTCTGCTTGCTTTTTCTTTTTTTTCGACATTTTTTTTCGCACAAGCTTTTGCTTTTCACTGCTTTTTCTTGCTTCAAGAATCAATTTCATGATTTTCAGATCATCGATAACATTTCTCTTTGTTCATCATTCTTTCAAGAGCCAACAGTTTTAACATTCATAAACAACAAGATCAAAAATATGCACTGTTCAAGCATTCATTCAGAAAACAAAAAGTATTGTCACCACATCAATATAATTAAATTAAATTCAAGGATAAATTCGAAATTCATGTACTTCTTGTTCTTTTGAATTAAAACATATTTCATTTAAGAGAAGTGAAGGATTAATGGATTTTATTCATAGCTTTAAGACATGGTTACTACATATTAATGATCATGAAATAAAGACACAAAACATAGATAAACACAACATTAAAAACCGAAAAACAGAAAGAAATAAGAACAAGGAATGAATCCACCTTTAGTGGCGTCTTCTTCTTGAAGGACCAACAATGTCCTTAAGTTCTTCTATGTCCCTTCCTTGCCTTTGTTGCTCCTCTCTCATTGCTCTTTGATCTTCTCTTATTTCTTAGAGAATGATGGAGTGCTCATGATGTTCCACCCTTAATTGTTCCACATTGTGGCTCAAATCTTCTAAGGAGGTGTTGAGTTGTTCCCAATAGTTGTTGGGAGGAAAGTGCATCCCTTGAGGCATCTCAGGGATTTGTCGATGATGAGCTTCCTCATGCATCTCTTGAGCTTGAAAGGGACCTCAGGGATCACCTTCTTCTTTTCCACAACATCATAGAAGTGGTCTTGATGGCTTTTGGAGATGAATCTTTCCATCTCCCATGACTCGGAAGTGGAAGCTTTTGTCTTCCCTTTTCCTTTTTCGGCCTTAGGTGCCATTGATGGTAGTGGAAAACAAAAAAGATTGTGCTTTGACTACACACCAAACTTAAAATATTTCTCGTCCTCGAGCAATAGAAGAAAGAAGAGAAGAAGAAGAAGAGAATATGGTAGAGGGGAAGAGATGTAGGTTCGGCCTAGGTGAAGAAGAAGGGGTTGTGTTGTGTGAAAATGAAGTAGAATGGAAGGGTATATATAGGGAGAGGGGGTATTGTATGTTCGGTCATTTAGGGTGGGAATGGGTGGGAAAATTGGTTTTGAATTTGAAGGTAGGTGGGGTTTATGGGGAAGAATGGATGGATGTGAGTGGTGAAGGGGGTGATTGGGAAGAGGAATTGAGGTGATTGGTGAAGAGTGTTGGGAAGTGTGACATGGGGAATACAAATCACAAAAATAGGATTAGGAGGTAAGGTGGAAATATAGTAGGTGGGGATCCTGTGGGGACCACAGATCCTGAGGTGTCAAGGAATTCCATCCCTGCACCAAATAGGCATGTAAATTGCCTTTGCACACTATTCTGGCGTTTAAACGCTGTGTGGTGCACATTCTGGGCGTTCAACGCCCATGTAAAGCATGTTTCTGGCATTGAACGCCAGTTTCATGCTTGTTACTGGCGTTCAGCGCCAGCTTTTCTTCTCTAGGCACATTCCTGGCGTTCAGTGCCAGAATGTTGCTTGTTTCTGGCGTTCAGCGCCAGAATAATGCTCTGTTCTGGCGTTGAACGCCGGCCAGATGCATCTTACTGGCGTTGAACGCCAGCCTGTGCGCCCTCCAGGGTGTGAATTTTTTTCTTCTGCTGTTTTTGATTCTGTTTTTAATTTTTATGATTTTTTCGTGACTCCTCATGATCATGTACCTAATAAAACACAAAATAACAATGAAATAAAAATTACTTAAATAAAATTGGGTTGCCTCCCAACAAGCGCTTCTTTAATGTCAATAGCTTGACAGTGGCTCTCATGGAGCCACAAGGTGATCAGGTCAATGTTGTATAGTCCCAACACCAAACTTAGAGTTTGGATATGGGATCTTAACACCAAACTTAGAGTTTGGTTGTGGCCTCCCAACACCAAACTTAGAGTTTGACTGTGGGGGTTCTTCTTGACTCTGAACTGAGAGAAGCTCTTCATGCTTACTCTCTGGTGCACGAAATTGCAATCACACTTTTGCAATCCCGCACAACTAACCAGCAAGTGCACTGGGTCGTCCAAGTAATACCTTACGTGAGTAAGGGTCGATCCCACGAAGATTGTCGGCTTGAAGCAAGCTATAGTTATCTTGTAAATCTTAGTCAGGATATCAATAATTATCAGGGTTGATTGTGAAAAGTAAAAGAACATGAAATAAGTACTTGTTTTGCAGTAATGGAGAACAAGTTGAGGTTTTGGAGATGCTCCATCTTCTGAATCTCTGCTTTCCTACTGTCTTCTTCTTCAAGCACGCAAGGCTCCTTCCATGGCAAGCTGTATGCAAGGGTTTCATCGTTGTCAGTGGCTACCTCCCATCCTCTCAGTGGAAATGTTCAACGCACCCTGTCACGGCACGGCTATCCATCTGTTAGTTCTCAATCAGGCCGGAATAGAATCCAGTGATTCTTTTGCGTCTGTCACTAATGCCCCGCCCTCAGGAGTTTGAAGCTCGTCACAGTCATTCAATCATTGAATCCTACTCAGAATACCACAGACAAGGTTTAGACCTTCCGGATTCTCTTGAATGCCACCATCAGTTCTAGCTTATACCACGAAGATTCTGATTAAAGAATCCAAGAGATATCTACTTAATCTAAGGTAGAACGGAGGTGGTTGTCAGGCACACGTTCATAGTTGAGAATGATGATGAGTGTCACGGATCATCACATTCATCCGGTTTAAGAACAAGTAATATCTTAGAATGGAAGCAAGCATGATTGAATGAAAAACAGTAGTAATTGCATTAATCCATCAAGACACAGCAGAGCTCCTCACCCCCAACCATGGGGTTTAGAGACTCATGCCGTAGGAAGTGCACAAAGAAACGTGTAAAGTGTCATGAGGTACAGATACAATGTCAAAAGATCCTATTAACAGTGAACTAGGAACCTAGGGTATACAGAAATGAGTAAATGACGTAAAAATCCACTTCTGGGTCCACTTAGTGTGTGCTTGGGCTGAGCATTGAAGCTTTCATGTGTAGAGACTTTTTCTGGAGTTAAACGCCATCTTTCATGCCAGTTTGGGCGTTTAACTCCAATTTTTATGCCAGTTCCAGCGTTAAACGCTGGGAATTCTGAAGCTGATTTGCAACGCCGGTTTGGGCCATCAAATCTCGGGCAAAGTATGGACTATTATACATTGCTGGAAAGCCCAGGATGTCTACTTTCCAACGCCATTGAGAGCGCGCCAATTGGGCTTCTGTAGCTCTAGAAAATTCACTTCGAGTGCAGGGAGGTCAGAATCCAACAGCATCTGCAGTCCTTTTCAGCCTCTGAATCAGATTTTTGCTCAGGACCCTCAATTTCAGCCAAAAAATACCTGAAATCACAGAAAAACACACAAACTCATAGTAAAGTTCAGAAAAGTGAATTTTAACTAAAAACTAATAAAAATATACTAAAAACTAACTAGATCATACTAAAAACACACTAAAAACAATGCCAAAAAGCGTATAAATTATCCGCTCATCACAACACCAAACTTAAATTGTTGCTTGTCCCCAAGCAACTGAAAATCAAAGTAGGATAAAAAGAAGAGAATATACTATAGACTCCAAAATATCAAGGAAACTTAGCTCCAATTAGATGAGCGGGACTAGTAGCTTTTTGCTTCCGAACAGTTTTGGCATCTCACTTTCTTCTTTGAAGTTCAGAATGATTGGCATCTATAGGAACTCAGAACTCAGATAGTGTTATTGATTCTCCTAGTTAAGTATAATGATTCTTGAACATAGCTAGTGTATGAGTCTTGGCTGTGGCCCAAAGCACTCTGTCCTCCAGTATTACCACCGGATACATACATGCCACAGACACATACTTGGGTGAACCTTTTCAGATTATGACCCAGCTTTGCTAGAGTCCCCAATTAGAGGTGTCCAGGGTTCTTAAGCACACTCCTTTTTTCTTGGGTCACAACTTTATTTCTTTCTTTTTCTTCTATTTCTTCTCTTTTTTTTTTCTTTTTTTTTTGAATCACTGTTTTTTCTTGCTTCAAGAATCAATCTGATGATTTTTCAGATCCTCAATAACCGTTCTCTTTTTCCTTCATTCTTTCAAGAGCCAACAATTTTAACATTCTCAAAACAACAAATTCAAAAGACATATGCACTGTTCAAGCATTCATTCGGAAAACAAAAATTATTGTCACCACATCAAACTAATTCAACTAGTTTCAAGGGTAATTTCGAAATCTTGTACTTCTTGTTCTTTTGTGATTAAAGCATTTTTCATTTAAGAGAGGTGATGGATTCATAGGACACTCATAGCTTTAAGACATGAATTTTAAATTTTATTAATTATGAATTAAGAACAAGACTCAAAAATAGATATAAGATGAGACTAAAAATAGAAAACAAAAATTTAAATAGGCTCCTAATGATAGAGGTTTTCACAGAGTTAGGACTCAACAACCTTGATTTTGAGAAGTGGATGCTCCCTCAAATTGAGGGGAGAATTTTTGGCGTTTCAGTTCTTGAAGTTCACGCCCCTGCTTCTCTTGTTCCTTCAGCAATTTGCAGAGCATGCAGTTCTGATTCTGCTGTTCTTCCTTAAGTTGCTCCATAGTTTCTTGCAACTTGGTGATAGATGCTTCTAGGCTGGCCCAGTAGCCAATTTCAGGAAATTCAGGGAGGAACTCCTGCGCCCTCCTTTTGATAGAGTTGTCTTGCATTTGTCCTTCCATTGACTTCTTGGTTATTGGATGTTCAATGGGTATGAATTCATCCTTCCATTGACTTCTTGGTGATTGGATGTTCAATGGGTATGAATTCATCTACTCCCATCTTTACCCCAGCCTCTTTACAGAGCAAGGAGATCAAGCTTGGGTAAGCCAGTTTGGCTTCAGTGGAATTCTTATTTGCAATTGTGTAGATCTCACAAGCAATCACATGATGAACCTCCACTTTTTTTCCAAGCATAATGCAAAGAATCATCACTGCTCCCTTGATAGTGACCTCAGAATGGTTGCTAGTGGGCAATATGGAACGCCCAATAAAGTCTATCCAACCTCTTACAATTGGTTTGAGGTCTCCCCTCTTGAGTTGGTTTGGGACACCCTTTGAATTGGTTATCCACTTAGTTCCAGGGAGGCATATGTCCTCTAGAACTTGATCCAACCCTTTATCTGCTCTCACCATTCTCCTATTAAAGGATTCGGGATCATCTTGCAGTTGAGGCAATTTGAAGATTTCTCTTATTTTGTCCAGATGGAAGTATATAACTTTCCCTCTGACCATGGTTCTGTAAGTATGGTAAGCAGTTCCAGTTATTCTCTGCTTATCTGTTAGCCACAGATTTGAGTAGAATTTCTGAACCATATTTCTTCCAACCTTTATCTCAGGATTGGTTAGAACTTCCCATCCTCTGTTTCGAATTTGCTCTTGGATCCCCGGATATTCATCTTCTTTCAGATCAAATTTAACTTCCGGGATCACTGACCTCAGACCCATTATTTTGTGATAATGGTCTTCATGTTCTTTGGTTGAGAACTTCTCTTGATTCCAAAGATTCTTTGGATTATTCTCTTTCTTTCCTCTTAAATTGGTTTGTTTTCCCTTGGGAGCCATGATCTTGATGAATCTTGGCTTAGTGATCACGGAAAAGCACACCAAACTTAGAGGTTTGCTTGTCCTCAAGCAAAAGAAAGGAAAGAAGAGAGAGAGGAGAAGAGCAAATTCGAATGGTGTGGGAGAATGAGGAGGCCGAACGTGTTTTATAAGGGGGGGGAGGAGATTTCAAAAAAATTGAAAGGAGATTTGAGAAGATATGGAGAGAATTTGAGAGAAGGGTGAGTTTTTGAACAAGATTTGGGATTGATTTGAGAGGGATTTGAAGAATGATTTTGATTTTTGAAGATTTGAAGGTGAATGATGAAAGGTTGAAATGTGTTTATGTAGAAAAGTATGGGTAAGAAAAGGAAAGTTTGAAAAAAATTTGATCGGAAAGTAAAATCTTGGTCCCCACCTTTCTGGCGTTAAACGCCCAGAATGGCATCCATTCTGGCGTTTAACGCCCACTTGCTAGCCAATGTGGGCGTTTAACGCCCAGCCAGGTGCCCTGGCTGGCGTTAAATGCCAGAATTCCCTTTATCACTGGGCGTTTTGCTAAACGCCCAGGATGCTGCACACCTGGCGTTAAACACCCAGAATGGTGCCCATTCTGGCGTTTAACGCCCAAAATGGCACCCTTACTGGCGTTAAACGCCCAGAATGGTGCCCATTCTCGCGTTTAACGCCCAAAATGCCCCTTACTGGCATTTTTTCGCCAGTAAGCTCTTTTTCTCTGCCTTTTGCACTGAATCCTTGTGTAACTCTGTGAATTCCTTAAATTTTGATAATTGCCTCTGTAGAAATAAAACATATAGCCTGCTAATGACTGGGTTGCCTCCCAGCAAGCGCTTCTTTATTGTCTTTAGCTGGACCTTTACTGAGGATCATTCTAGCCTCAGTTTTGAGCATTCCTGCTCAAAATTGTTTTCAAGATAATGCTTGATTCTCTGTCCATTAACAATGAACTTTTTGTCAGACTCAGTATCCTGGAGCTCAACATATCCATATGGTGATACTCCTGTAATCACATACGGACCCCGCCACCGGGATTTAAGCTTTTCTGGGAACAATTTGAGCCTAGAGTTGAAGAGCAGAACTTTTTGTCATGGCTCAAAGACTCTGGATGACAATTTTTTGTCATGCCACTTCTTTGCCTTTTCCTTATAAATTTTTGCATTTTCAAAGGCATTGAGTCTGAACTCCTCTAGCTCATTTAGCTGGAGCAATCTTTTTTCACCAGCTAACTGAGCGTCCATGTTTAGGAACCTGGTTGCCCAGTAGGCTTTATGTTCCAGTTCCACGGGCAGATGACAGGCCTTCCCACACACCAGTTGGTATGGAGAGGTTCCTATAGGAGTCTTGAATGCTGTTCTGTATGCCCACAGAGCATCATCCAAACTCTTTGCCCAATCCTTTCTTCGGGCTATCACAGTCCGTTCTAGGATTCATTTTAGCTCTCTGTTAGAAACTTCAGCTTGCCCATTTGTCTGTGGATGATACGGAGTTGCCACTTTGTGGCTAATTCCATATCTGACCATAGCAGAGTATAGCTGTTTATTGTAGAAATGAGTGCCCCCGTCACTGATTAGTACTCTGGGAATGCCAAACCTGCTGAAGATGTGTTTCTGGAGGAATTTCAGCACGGTCTTGGTATCATTAGTGGGTGTAGCAATTGCTTCTACCCACTTAGATACATAGTCCACTGCCACCAGAATGTAAGTGTTTGAGTATGATGGTGGGAATGGACCCATGAAGTCAATCCCCCATACATAAAACAATTCAATCTCTAATATCCCTTGTTGAGGCATGGCATATCCGTGAGGCAAGTTACCAGCTCTTTGGCAACTGTCACAGTTACGCACAAACTCTCGGGCATCTCTATAGAGTGTAGGCCAGTAGAAGCCACATTGGAGGACTTTAGTGGCTGTTCGCTCACTTCCAAAATGTCCTCCATACTGTGATCCATGGCAGTGCCATAGGATCCTTTGTGCTTCTTCTCTGGGTACACATCTGCGGATCATTCCGTCTGCACATCTCTTAAAGAGATACGGCTCATCCCATAGGTAGTACTTGGCATCTGAAATTAATTTCTTTCTTTGCACTCTGCTGTACTCCTGGGGTATAAACCTCACAGCTTTATAATTTGCAATATCTGCAAACCATGGAGCTTCCTGAATGGCAAAGAGTTGCTCATCTGGGAAAGTCTCAGAGATCTCAGTAGAAGGGAGGGACGCCCCAGCTACTGGTTCTATTCGGGACAGATGATCAGCTACTTGGTTCTCTGTCCCTTTTCTGTCTCTTATTTCTATATCAAACTCTTGCAGAAGCAACACCCATCTTATAGGCCTGAGTTTTGAATCCTGCTTTGTGAGTAAGTATTTAAGAGCAGCATGGTCAGTGTACACAAGCACTTTGGATCCCACTAGATAGGATCTAAACTTGTCAATGGCATAGACCACTGCAAGTAACTCTTTTTCAGTGGTTGTGTAATTCTTCTGTGCATCATTTAGAACACGGCTGGCATAATAAATGACGTGCAGAAGCTTGTTATGCCTCTGTCCCAACACTGCACCAATGGCATGGTCACTGGCATCACACATTAGTTCAAATGGCAATGTCCAGTCTGGTGCAGAGATGACTAGTGCTGTGACCAGCTTGGCTTTCAGGGTCTCAAATGCCTGCAGACACTGTGTATCAAACACAAATGGTGTGTCAGCAGCTAGCAGGTTGCTCAAAGGTTTTCCAATTTTTGAAAAATCCTTTATAAACCTTCTATAGAATCCTGCATGCCCCAGAAAGCTTCTGATTGCCTTAACATTGGCAGGTGGTGGTAATTTTTCAATTAGCTCTACCTTTGCCTTATCCACCTCTATTCCCCTGCTTGAAATTTTGTGTCCAAGGACAATTCCTTCAGTCACCATAAAGTGACATTTCTCCCAGTTTAAAACCAGGTTAGTCTCTTGGCACCTTTTCAGGACAAGTGATAGGTGGTTAAGACAGGAGCTGAATGAGTCTCCATATACTGAGAAGTCATCCATGAAGACTTCAAGAAATTTCTCCACCATATCAGAGAAGATGGATAGCATGCATCTCTGAAAGGTTGCAGGAGCATTACACAGACCAAAAGGCATCCTTCTGTAGGCAAACACGCTAGAAGGGCAAGTAAATGCTGTTTTCTCTTGGTCCTGAGGGTCTACTGCAATTTGGTTGTAACCTGAATAGCCATCCAAAAAGCAGTAGTAATCATGACCAGCTAGTCTTTCTAGCATTTGGTCTATGAATGGTAAAGGAAAATGATCCTTTCTGGTGGCTGTATTGAGCCTTCTGTAGTCAATACACATACGCCACCCTGTGACTGTTCTTGTAGGAACCAGTTCATTTTTTTCATTATAAACCACTGTCATGCCTCCCTTTTTGGGGACAACTTGGACAGGGCTCACCCAGGGGCTATCAGAAATAGGATAAATAATCCCAGCCTCTAGTAATTTAGTGACCTCTTTCTGCACCACCTCCTTCATGGCTGGATTTAGCCTCCTCTGTGGTTGGACCACTGGTTTGGCATTATCCTCCAACAGGATCTTGTGCATGCATCTAGCTAGGCTAATGCCCTTAAGATCACTTATGGACCACCCAAGAGCTGTCTTGTGTGTCTTTAGCACTTGAATCAGTGTTTCCTCTTCCTGTGGATTTAAAGCAGAGCTTATAATCACTGGAAAAGTGTCACCCTCTCCCAGAAATGCATACTTCAGGGATGGTGGTAGTGGTTTGAGTTCAGGTTTGGGAGGCTTATCCTCCTCCTGAGGAATTTTCGAAAATTCCTTTGTTTCCTCTGGTTCTTCTTGATCAGGCTGAGCATCCTTGAAGATGTCCTCAAGCTCTGATTCTAGGCTTTCAGTCATATTGATCTCTTCTACCAGAGAGTCAATAATGTCAGCGCCCATGCAGTCATTTGGTGTGTCTGGATGCTGCATAGCTTTTACAGCATTCAACTTGAACTCATCCTCATTGACTCTCAGGGTTACTTCCCCTTTTTGTACATCAATAAGAGTTCGTCTAGTTGCTAGGAAAGGTCTTCCTAGAATGAGAGTTGCACCCTTGTGCTCCTCCATTTCCAGCACCACAAAGTTAGTTGGAAAGGCGAATGGCCCAACCTTGACAATCATGTCCTGTATTATGCTTGATGGATATTTAATGGAGCCATCAGCAAGTTGGAGGCATATCCGGGTTGGTTTGACTTCTTCAGTCAACCCAAGCTTTCTGATAGTGGATGCAGGTATTAGATTGATGCTTGCTCCAAGATCACATAGGGCTGTCTTGGTGCAAGCACCTTCTAATGTGCATGGTATCATAAAACTTCCTGGATCTTGAAGCTTTTCTGGTAAGCTTTTCAGAATGACTGCACTGCATTCTTCAGTGAGAAATACTTTTTCAGTTTCTCTCCAATCCTTCTTATGACTTAAGATCTCTTTCATGAACTTAGCATAAGAAGGTATTTGCTCAAGTGCCTCTGCAAACGGAATCTTTATTTCAAGAGTCCTTAGATAGTCTGCAAAGCGGGCAAATTGCTTATCCTGCTCCGCTTGGCAGAGTTTCTGAGGATAAGGCATCTTGGCTTTATATTCTTCAACCTTAGTTGCTGCAGGTTTATTCCTTACAGAAGTGGTTGAAGAAGCCTTTTTAGAGGGATTACTGTCAGCACTCTCAGGTGTCTGATCCTCCCTTAGCGTCTGAACGCCAGGATTGGGTAAAGATTGGGCGTTTAACGCCAACTTCTCTCCCTTTTCTGGCGTTTGAACGCTAGAACTGGGCAGGGAATGGGCGTTTAACGCCAGCTTTCCTCCCCTTTCTGGCGTTTGAACGCCAAAAGTAATCCTCTCTGGGCTCTTACTGTCCTCAGAGGGATTTTGGACAGTGGTTTGGTTATCCTCTGTCAATTGTTCCTTATTTGGATTTTTGCTACTTTGAGCAGTGTTATTCAATGTCTTCCCACTCCTCAGTTGAACTGCTTGACATTCTTCTGTTATCTGTTTAGATATCTATTTTTTTGCTTGATTCAACTGCAGTTCTATGTTCTTGTTAGCAACTTTAGTTTCATGGAGCATCTCTTTAAATTCTGCTAACTGTTCTGTCATCAGGAGCAATTGTTGATTAAGCTCAATCATCTGTTCTTGAGGATTAGGATCAGTGGGTACTGCCATGACTTCCCCTTTTGGAGAGAACTCATTGCTAGAGTACAAATATTGGTTTCTAGCAACAGTGTCTATAAGCTCTTGAGCCTCTTCAATTGTCTTCCTCATGTGTATAGATCCACCAGCTGAGTGGTCTAAAGACATCTGAGTTTTTTCTGTAAGCCCATAGTAGAAGATGTCTAATTGTAGCCACTCTGAAAACATTTCAGAGGGGCATTTTCTTAGCATACCTCTATACCTCTCCCAGGCATTATAAAGGGATTCATTATCCTCTTGTTTAAAGCCTTGGATGTCCAGCCTTAGCTGTGTCATCCTCTTTGGAGGGTAGAAGTGATTCAGGAATTTGTCTGATAAATGTTTCCATGTCCTTATGCTTGCTGTAGGTTGGTTATTCAACCACCTCTTAGCTTGATCTTTTACAGCAAATGGAAATAGTAATAGTCTGTAGACATCCTGATCTACCTCTTTATCACGTACTGTGTCAGCAATTTGCAAGAACTGTGCCAGAAACTCAGTAGGCTCTTCCTGTGGAAGACCGGAATACTGGCAATTTTGCTGCACTATGATAATGAGTTGAGGATTTAGCTCAAAGCTGCTTGCTTTGATGGGAGGTGTACAGATGCTACTCCCATATGCAGCTGTAATGGGGTTAGCATATGACCCCAGAGTCCTTCTGGACTGTTCAATCCCACTTAGGTCCATGATGGTTTGCAAGTAAAATTTTTTTTTTTGAATTAACCGAAAAAAATAAAATAAAATAAAATAAAAATAAAATAACAATTCGAAAATTAAAAGAAAATAAAATCAAAGCAGATTGAAAACTGAATCAATTAGTTAATTAAAAAGATTTTGAGATTAGCAATTAAAAAGATATGATTGAAAAATTTTATGAAAAAGATTTGATTTTCGAAATGAGGAAAGAGAAAAATAACAAAATGACACCAAACTTAAAATTTTTAGAAAATCAAACACAAATTTTCGAAAATTTTAAGGGAAAAACACAAAGAGGACACCAAACTTAGAATTTTTACGGATCAAAGGGACTAAAGACATGCAAATTCAAAAATTAAAAGAAAAACAAAAGCATGCAATTGACACCAAACTTAAAATATGAAACTAGACTCAACTAAAAGACTCTAAACCAACAAAAATAAAACAGTCCTAATCTAAGCAACAAGATAAGCCGTCAGTTGTCCAAACTCGAACAATCCCGGCAACGGCGCCAAAAACTTGGTGCACGAAATTGCAATCACACTTTTGCAATCCCGCACAACTAACCAGCAAGTGCACTGGGTCGTCCAAGTAATACCTTACGTGAGTAAGGGTCGATCCCACGGAGATTGTCGGATTGAAGCAAGCTATGGTTATCTTGTAAATCTTAGTCAGGATATCAATAATTATCAGGGTTGATTGTGAAAAGTAAAAGAACATGAAATAAGTACTTGTTTTGCAGTAATGGAGAACAGGTTGAGGTTTTGGAGATGCTCCATCTTCTGAATCTCTGCTTTCCTACTGTCTTCTTCTTCAAGCACGCAAGGCTCCTTCCATGGCAAGCTGTATGGAAGGGTTTCACCGTTGTCAGTGGCTACCTCCCATCCTCTCAGTGGAAATGTTCAACGCACCCTGTCACGGCACGGCTATCCATCTGTCAGTTCTCAATCAGGCCGGAATAGAATCCAGTGATTCTTTTGCGTCTGTCACTAACGCCCCGCCCTCAGGAGTTTGAAGCTCGTCATAGTCATTCAATCATTAAATCCTACTCAGAATACCACAGACAAGGTTTAGACCTTCCGGATTCTCTTAAATGCCGCCATCAGTTCTAGCTTATACCACAAAGATTCTGATTAAAGAATCCAAGAGATATCTACTTAATCTAAGGTAGAACGGAGGTGGTTGTCAGGCACACGTTCATAGTTGAGAATGATGATGAGTGTCACGGATCATCACATTCATCCGGTTTAAGAACAAGTAATATCTTAGAATGGAAGCAAGCATGATTGAATGAAAAACAGTAGTAATTGCATTAATCCATCAAGACACAGCAGAGCTCCTCACCCCCAACCATGGGGTTTAGAGACTCATGCCGTAGGAAGTACACAAAGAAACGTGTAAAGTGTCATGAGGTACAGATACAATGTCAAAAGATCCTATTAATAGTGAACTAGTAACCTATGTTATACAGAAATGAGTAAATGACGTAAAAATCCACTTCTGGGTCCACTTAGTGTGTGCTTGGGCTGAGCATTGAAGCTTTCGTGTGTAGAGACTTTTTCTGGAGTTAAACGCCAGCTTTCATGCCAGTTTGGGCGTTTAACTCCAATTTTTATGCCAGTTCCAGCGTTAAACGCTGGGAATTTTGAAGCTGATTTGCAACGCCGGTTTAGGCCATCAAATCTCGGGCAAAGTATGAACTATTATACATTGCTGGAAAGCCTAGGATGTCTACTTTCCAACTCCGTTGAGAGCGCGCCAATTGGGCTTCTGTAGCTCCAGAAAATCCACTTCGAGTGCAGGGAGGTCAGAATCCAACAGCATCTGCAGTCCTTTTCAGCCTCTGAATCAGATTTTTGCTCAGGACCCTCAATTTCAGCCAGAAAATACCTGAAATCACAGAAAAACACACAAACTCATAGTAAAGTCCAGAAAAGTGAATTTTAACTAAAAACTAATAAAAATATACTAAAAACTAACTAGATCATACTAAAAACACACTAAAAACAATGTCAAAAAGCGTATAAATTATCCGCTCATCACTCTCTTTTGTCACAGAGGGATGGCCATGTGCCTTAAACACAAGGTAGTCCCCGTTCAATTGAAGGACCAATTCACCTCTATTGACATCTATCACAGCTTCTGCTGTGGCTAGGAAAGGTCTTCCAAGGATGATGCATTCATCCTCTTCCTTCCTAGTGTCTAAGATTATGAAATCAGCAGGGATGTAAAGGCCTTCAACCTTTACTAACACGTCCTCCACTATTCCATAAGCCTGTCTCAATGACTTATCTGCCAATTGTAATGAGAACAAGGCAGGTTGTACCTCAATGATCCCCAACTTCTCCATTACAGAGAGTGGCATAAGATTTATCCCTGAACCCAGATCACACAGAGCTTTTTCAAAGGTCATGGTGCCTATGGTAAAAGGTATTAGGAATTTGCCAGGATCTTGTTTCTTTTGAGGTAGAGTTTTCTGAATCCAAGAATCTAGTTGACTAATGAGCAAGGGAGGTTCACGTTCCCAAGTCTCATTACCAAACAACTTGGCATTCAGCTTCATGATAGCTCCTAAATATTGAGCAACTTGCTCTCCAGTCACATCTTCATCCTCTTCAGAGGAAGAATAGCCTTCAGAGCTCATGAATGGCAGAAGGAGATTTAATGGAATCTCTATGGTCTCTGTATGAGCCTCAGATTCCTTTGGATCCTTAATAGGAAACTCCTTCTTGCTTGAAGGACGTCCCAGGAGGTCTTCCTCACTAGGATTTTCGTCCTCCTCCTCCCATGTGCATTCGGCCACATTGATCAAATCAATGGCCTTGCACTCTCCTTTTGGATTCTCTTCTGTATTGCTTGGGAGAATACTGGGAGGAGTTTCAATGACTTTCTTACTCAGCTGGCTGGTGGACGAAATTGTGATCACTATTCTTTGAGTTGCATTCATCAACTTGGTGCTGTAGTTGCACGTAATTGTAAAATTATGGAATTTGAAATTGGCACGAGTGGACACAACTCCGTTCAACTAACCAGCAAGTGTACTGGGTCGTCCAAGTAATAAACCTTACGTGAGTAAGGGTCGATCCCACAGAGATTGTTGGAATGAAGCAAGCTATGGTCACCTTGTAAATCTCAGTTAGGCAGATTAAATTGGTTTATGGGTTTTCGAAAATAGAAATAAGAAAATATATAATAAAAGGGATAGAATACTCATGCAGATTCATTGGTGGGAATTTCAGATAAGCGAATGAAGATACTGTATGGCTCAAGGACGCCTGCTCTCCCACTGCTTCAACTCAATCCTTCTTACTCCTTTCCATGGCAAGTTGTATGTAGGGCATCACCGTTGTCAATGGCTACATCCCATCCTCTCAGTGAAAACGTTCCTATGCTCTGTCACAGCACGGCTAATCATCTGTCGGTTCTCAATCAGGTTGGAATAGAATCCCTTGATTCTTTTGCGCTTGTCATCACGCCCAGCCTTCAGGAGTTTAAAGCTCGTCACAGTCATTCAATCATAGAGTCCTACTCGGAATACCACAGACAAGGTTTAGACTTTCCGGATCCTCATGAATGCCGCCATCTATCTAACTTATACCACGAAGATTCTGTTGGGGAATCTAAGAGATACACATTCAAGCTCTTGTTGCATGTAGAACGGAAGTGGTTGTCAATCACGTGCGTTCATAAGTGAGAATGATAATGAGGGTTACTTATCATCACATTCATCATGTTCTTGGGTGCAAATGAATATCTTGGAATAAGAATAAGAGGGATTTGAATAAAAGACAATAGAATTGCATTAATACTTGAGGTACAGCAGAGCTCCACACCCTTAATCTATGGTGTGCAGAAACTCCATCATTGAAAATACATAAGTAAAAGGTTCAGGCATGGCCAAATGGCCAGCCCCCATGGTCTAAGGACTAGGCGTCCAGAGATGATCAAATACACTAGTAAAACGTCCTATTTATAATAAACTAGCTACTAGGGTTTACATGAGTAAGTAATTGATGCATAAATCCACTTCCGGGGCCCACTTGGTGTATGTTTGGGCTGAGCTTGATCTATCCACGAGCTGAGGCGTTTATTGGAGTTGAACTCCAAGTTATAACGTGTTTTGGGCGTTCAACTCCGGATCATGACGTGTTTCTGGCGTTTAACTCCAGACAGCAGCATGTACTTGGCGTTCAACGCCAAGTTACGTCGTCAATCTTCGAATAAAGTATGGACTATTATATATTGCTGGAAATCCCTGGATGTCTACTTTCCAACGCCGTTGAGAGCGTGCCAATTGGAGTTCTGTAGCTCCAGAAAATCCATTTCGAGTGCAGGGAGGTCAGATTCCAACAGCATCAGCAGTCCTTTTGTCAGCCTTCTTCAGAGTTTTGCTCAAGTCCCTCAATTTCAGCCAGAATTTACCTGAAATCATAGAAAAACACACAAACTCATAGTAAAGTCCAGAAATGTGAATTTAACATAAAAACTAATGAAAACATCCCTAAAAGTAGCTTGAACTTACTAAAAACTACCTAAAAACAATGCCAAAAAGCGTATAAATTATCCGCTCATCACAACACCAAACTTAAATTGTTGCTTGTCCCCAAGCAACTGAAAATCAATTAGGATAAAAAGAAGAGAACATACTATAAATTCCAGAATATCAATGAATATTAATTATAATTAGATGAGCGGGACTTGTAACTTTTTGCTTCTGAACAGTTTTGGCATCTCACTTTTTCCTTTGAAGTTCAGAGTTATTGGCGTCTCTGGGAACTTAGAATTTGGGATAGTGTTATTGACTCTCCTAGTTAAGCATGTTGATTCTTGAACACAACTACTTATGAGTCTTGGCCGTGGCCCTAAGCACTTTGTTTTCCAGTATTACCACCGGATACACAAATGCCACAGACACATGACTGGGTGAACCTTTTCAGATTGTGACTCAGCTTTGCTAGAGTCCCCAGTTAGTGGTGTCCAGAGCTCTTAAGCACACTCTTTTGCTTTGGATCACGACTTTAACCACTCAGTCTCAAGCTTTTCACTTGGACCTTCATGACACAAGCACATGGTTAGGGACAACTTGATTCAGCCGCTTAGGCCTAGATTTAATTTCCTTGGGCCCTCCTATCCATTGATGCTCAAAGCCTTGGATCCTTTTTACCCTTGCCTTTTGGTTTTAAGGGCTATTGGCTTTTTCTACTGCTCCTTCTTTTTCTTTCTATATTTTTTTCGCCATTTTTTTTTCGCAAGCTTCCTTTTTCACTGCTTTCTCTTGCTTCAAGAATCAATTTCATGATTTTTTTCAAATCATCAATAACATTTCTCTTTGTTCATCATTCTTTCAAGAGCCAACAATTTTAACACTCATAAACAACAAGATCAAAAATATGCACTGTTCAAGCATTCATTCAGAAAACAAAAAGTATTGCCACCACATCAATATAATTAAATTAAATTCAAGGATAAATTCGAAATTCATGTACTTCTTGTTCTTTTGAATTAAAACATTTTTCATTTAAGAGAGGTGAAGGATTAATGGATTTTATTCATAGCTTTAAGGCATGGTTACATACTAATGATCATGAAATAAAGACACAAAACATAAATAAACACAATACTAAAAACCGAAAATAGAAAGAAATAAAGAACAAGGAATGAATCCACCTTTAGTGGCGTCTTCTTCTTGAAGGACCAATGATGTTCTTAAGCTCTTCTATGTCCCTTCCTTGCCTTTGTTGCTCCTCCCTCATTGCTCTTTGATCTTCTCTTATTTCTTGGAGAATGATGGAGTGTTCATGATGTTCCACCCTTAATTATTCAACATTATGGCTCAAATCTTCTAAGGAGGTATTGAGTTGCTCCCAATAGTTGTTGGGAGGAAAGTGCATTCCTTGAGGCATCTCAGGAATTTGTTGATGATGAGCTTCCTCATGCACTTCTTGAGGGCCGTGAGGAGCTTCTCTTGCTTGCTCCATCCTTTTCTTGGTGATGGGCTTGTCTTCTTCAATGGAGACATCTCCTTCTATGATAACTCCAGCTGAGTAACATAGATGACAAATAAGGTAAGGGAAGGCTAGCCGTGCCATGGGTGAGGACTTGTCGGCTATTTTGTAGAGTTCATTGGAGATGACCTCATGAACTTCCACTTCTTCTCCAATCATGATGCTGTGGATCATGATGGCCCGATCCACAGTAACTTCAGATCGGTTGCTAGTAGGAATGATAGAGCGTTGAATGAACTCCAACCATCCTCTAGCCACAGGCTTGAGATCCAGTCTTCTTAGTTGAACTGGCTTGCCTTTGGAGTCTATTCTCCACTGAGCTCCTTCCACACATATGTCCATTAGGACTTGGTCCAACCTTTGATTAAAGTTGACCCTTCTAGTGTAGGGGCGTTCATCTTCTTGCATCATGGGCACGTGAAATGCCAACCTCACATTTTCCGGACTAAAATCTAAGTATTTCCCCCGAACCATTGTGAGATAGTTCTTTGGATTCGGGTTCTTACTTTGATCATGGTTTTTAGTGATCCATGCATTGGCATAGAACTCTTGAACCATCAATATTCCGACTTGTTGCATGGGGTTAGTTAGGACTTCCCAACCTCTTCTTTGGATTTCATGTCGGATTTCCGGATACTCACTCTTTTTGAGCTTGAAAGGGACCTCGGGGATCACCTTCTTCTTTGCCACAACATCATAGAAGTGGTCTTGATGGCTCTTGGAGCTGAATCTTTCCTTCTCCCATGACTCGGAGGTGGAAGCTTTTATCTTCCCTTTTCCTTTTCTAGAGGATACTCCGGCCTTTGGTGCCATTGATGGTGATGGAAAAACAAAAAGCTTATGCTTTTACCACACCAAACTTAAATATTTGCTCGCCCTCGAGCAAGAAAGAAAAGAAGAGTAGAAGAAGAAGAAGAGAATATGGTAGAGAGGGGAAGAAGTAGGTTCGGCTATGTGGGAGAAGAAGGGGTTGTTTTGTGTGAAAATGAAGTAGAATGGAAGGGTATTTATAGGGAGAGGGGAGGGTGGGTGTTCGGCCATTTTGGGTGGGAATGGGTGGGAAATTGAATTTGAATTGTATGAAGGTAGGTGGGGTTTATGGGGAAGAGTGGGTTGATGTGAATGGTGAATGGGGTAATTGGGAAGAGGAATTGAAGTGATTGGTGAAGGTTTTTTTGGGAAGTGTGACATGGGAAAGAGTGAAATGAGATTAGGATTAGGAGAGTGTGATTAGGATTGAAAGAAAAGGTGGGAATATGGTAGGTGGGGATCCTGTGGGGTCCACAGATCCTGAGGTGAAAAGAAATACTATTCCTTCACCATATAGGCATGTAAATTGCCTTCGTGCATCATTCTGGCGTTCAAACGCCCATTGGTGCACGTTCTGGGCGTTCAACGCCCATGTAATGCATGTTTCTGGCGTTGAACGCCAGTTTCATGCTTGTTGCTGGCGTTTAACGCCAGCTTGTCTCCTCCAGGCACATTCCTGGCGTTCAGCGCCAGGATGTTGCTTGTTTCTAGCGTTCAGCGCCAGAATGGTGCTCTGTTCTGGCGTTGAATGCCAGTCTGTGCTGCCTCCAGGGTGAAAATTTTTTTTCTTCTGTTTTTGACTCTGTTTTTAATTTTTTTTATTTTTTCGTGACTCTTCATGATCATGTACCTAATAAAACACAAAATAACAATAAAATAAAAATTAGATAATTAAAATTGGGTTGCCTCCCAACAAGCGCTTCTTTAATGTCAATAGCTTGACAGTGGCTCTCATGGAGCCACAAGGTGATCAGGTCAATGTTAGTGTAGTCCCAACACCAAACTTAGAGTTTGGATATGGGGTCTGAACACCAAACTTAGAGTTTGGTTGTGGCCTCACAACACCAAACTTAGAGTTTGACTGTGTGGGCTCTTTTTGACTCTGAACTGAGAGAAGCTCTTCCTGCTTACTCTCTTTTGTCACAGAGGGATGGCCATGTGCTTTAAACACAAGGTAGTCCCCATTCAATTGAAGGACTAATTCTCCTCTGTTGACATCTATCACAGCTCCTGCTGTGGCTAGGAAAGGTCTTCCTAGGATGATGCATTCATCATCTTCCTTCCTAGTGTCTAGGATTATGAAATCAGCAGGGATGTAAAGGCCTTCAACCTTTACTAGCACGTCCTCTACTATTCCATAAGCTTGTCTCAATGACTTATCTGCCAATTGCAATGAAAACAAGGCAGGTTGTACCTCAATGATCCCTAGCTTCTCCATTACAGAGAGTGGCATAAGATGTATCCCTGACCCCAGATCACATAGAGCTTTTTCAAAGCTCATGGTGCCAATGGTACAAGGTATTAAGAACTTGCCAGGATCTTGTTTCTTTTGAGGTAGAGTTTTCTGAATCCAAGTATCTAGTTCACTAATGAGCAAGGGAGGTTCACTTTCCCAAGTCTCATTACCAAACAGCTTGGCATTCAGCTTCATGATAGCTCCTAAATATTGAGCAACTTGCTCTCCAGTCACATCTTCATCCTCTTCAGAGGAAGAATAGTCTTCAGAGCTCATGAATGGCAGAAGGAGATTTAATGGAATCTCTATGGTCTCTAGATGAGCCTCAGATTCCTCTGGATCCTTAATAGGAAACTCCTTCTTGCTTGAAGGACGTCCCAGGAGGTCTTCCTCACTAGGATTTTCGTCCTCCTCCTCCCTAGTGCATTCGGCCACTTTGATCAAATCAATGGCCTTGCACTCTCCTTTTGGATTCTCTTCTGTATTGCTTGGGAGAATACTGGGAGGCGTTTCAATGACTTTCTTACTCAGCTGGCCCACTTGTGCCTCCAAATTTCTAATGGAGGATCTTGTTTCATTCATGAAACTGAAAGTGGCTTTTGATAGATCAGAGACAATATTGGCTAAATTAGAAGTGTTTTGTTCTGAATTCTCTGTCTGTTGCTGAGAAGATGATGGATATGGCTTACTATTGCTCAGCCTATTGCGTCCACCATTGTTAAAGCCTTGTTGAGGCTTTTGTTGATCCTTCCAGGAGAAATTTGGGTGATTTCTTCATGATGGGTTATAGGTGTTTCCATAAGGTTCACCCATGTAATTAACTTCTGCCATGGCAGGGTTCTCAAGATCATAAGCTTCTTCAGAAGCTACCTCTCTAGTACTGTTGGATGCATGTTGCAGTCCATTCAGATTTTGAGAGATCATGTTGACCTGTTGAGTCAACACTCTGTTCTGAGCCATTATGGCATTCAGAGCATCAATTTCAAGAACTCCTTTCTTCTGAGGTATCCCATTATTCACGGAATTCCTCTCAGAGGTGTACATGAACTGATTGTTTGCAACCATGTCAATGAGTTCTTGAGCCTCTTCAGGCGTTTTCTTCAGGTGAATAGATCCACCTGCAGAATGGTCCAATGACATTTTCGAAAATTCAGAGAGACCATAATAGAATATATCTAATAGGGTCCATTCTGAAAACATGTCAGATGGACATCTTTTGGTCAGCTGCTTGTATCTTTCCCAAGCTTCATAGAGGGATTCACCATCTTTTTGTTTGAAGGTTTGAACATCCACTCTCAGCTTGCTCAGCTTTTGAGGAGGAAAGAATTTATCTAAGAAAGCAGTGACCAGCTTATCCCAGGAGTCCAGGCTATCCTTAGGTTGTGAATCCAACCATATTCTAGCTCTGTCTCTTACAGCAAAAGGGAAAAGCATGAGTCTGTAGACTTCAGGATCAACTCCATTCGTCTTTACAGTCTCACAGATCTGCAAGAACTCAGTTAAAAACTGATAAGGATCTTCAGATGGAAGTCCATAAAACTTGCAGTTTTGTTGCATTAATGCAACTAGTTGAGGCTTAAGCTCAAAGTTATTGGCTCCAATGGCAGGAATGGAGATGCTTCTTCCATCAAACTTGGACGTTGGCTTTGTGAAGTCGCCAAGCATTCTCCTTGCATTATTATTATTATTTTCGGCTGCCATCTCCTTCTCTTGTTCGAAAATTTCTGAAAGGTTGTTTCTGGATTGTTGTAATTTAGCTTCTTTTAATTTTCTCTTCAGAGTCCTTTCAGGTTCTGGATCAATTTCAACAAGAGTGCCTTTTTCCCTGTTCCTGCTCATATGAAAGAGAAGAAAACAAGAAAAGAAAGAGGAATCCTCTATGTCACAGTATAGAGATTCCTTTATGTTAGTAGAAGAAGAAAGAAGTAGAAGAAAGAAGAAGGATGGATTCGGATTTTTGGATGAAGAGAGGTGAAGAGAAGTGTTAGTAATTAAATAATTAAATAGAATAAGAGAAGAGAAGAGAAATTTTCGAAAATAATTTTTGAAAAAGAGGTTAGTAATTTTTGAAAATCAAAGACAAAATATAATTAAAATTAAAATTTAAAACAAAAAGAATTTTTGAAAAAGAGAGGGAGAATTTTCGAAAATTAGAGAGGGAAAAGTAGTTAGGTGGTTTTGAAAAAGATAAGAAACAAACAAAAAGTTAGTTAGTTGATTGGAAAAGATTTGAAATCAAATTTTGAAAAAGATAAAATTTTTGAAAAAGATAAGATAAAAGATAAAAAGATAAGATAAAAATTTTAATAAAAAGATATTTTGAAAAAGATTTAATTTTTAAAAAGACTCAACTAACAAGAAACTACAAGATAAGATTCTAGAACTTAAAGATTGAACCTTTCTTAACAAGAAAGTAACAAACTTCAAATTTTTGAACCAATCACATTAATTGTTAGCTAATTTTCGAAAATTTGATATAAAGGTAAGAAAAAGATTTTGAAAATATTTTGAAAAAGATTTTTGAAATTTTCGAAATTTATAAAAAAAATGAAAAAGATATGATTTTTGAAAAAGATTTTGAAAAGATAAGATTTTTAAAATTGAAATTTTGACTTGACTTGTAAGAAACAACTAATTTTAAAAATTTTTGACCAAGTCAACCCAAAATTTCGAAAATTTGGAGGAAAATAAGAAAAAGATATTTTTTTGATTTTTTGAATTTTTAATTATGAAAGAGAAAAACAACAAAAATATTCAATGCATGAAATTTTTAGATCAAAACAATGAATGCATGCAAGAATGCTATAAATGTCAAGATGAACACCAAGAACACTTTGAAGATCATGATGAACATCAAGAACATAATTTTGAAAAATTTTTAATGCAAAGAAAACATGCAAGACACCAAACTTAGAAATCTTTAATGCATGGAAAATATGAATGCAAAAGTGCACATGAAAAACAACAAACAACACAAAACAAGAAATCATCAAGATCAAACAAGAAGACTTATCAAGAACAACTTGAAGATCATGAAGAACACTATGAATGCATGAGATTTTCGAAAAGAATGCAAGAAAAATTTTAAAAGCATGCAATTGACACCAAACTTAAAGATTAACACAAGACTCAAACAAGAAACACAAAATATTTTTTGGTTTTTATGATTTTCTAATTTTTTTTGTATTTTTATTAAATTTTTTTTCGAAAATATTTTTGGAAAAACGAAAAATAAAAGAAAAATTTTTGAAAAATATTTTTGAAAAGAAAATTACCTAATCTGAGCAACAAGATGAACCGTCAGTTGTCCATACTCGAACAATCCCCGGCAACGGCGCCAAAAACTTGGTGGACGAAATTGTGATCACTATTCTTTGAGTTGCATTCATCAACTTGGTGCTGTAGTTGCACGTAATTGTAAAATTATGGAATTTGAAATTGGCACGAGTGGACACAACTCCGTTCAACTAACCAGCAAGTGTACTGGGTCGTCCAAGTAATAAACCTTACGTGAGTAAGGGTCGATCCCACAGAGATTGTTGGTATGAAGCAAGCTATGGTCACCTTGTAAATCCCAGTTAGGCAGATTAAATTGGTTTATGGGTTTTCGAAAATAGAAATAAGAAAATATATAATAAAAGGGATAGAATACTCATGCAGATTCATTGGTGGGAATTTCAGATAAGCGAATGAAGATACTGTATGGCTCAAGGACGCCTGCTCTCCCACTGCTTCAACTCAATCCTTCTTACTCCTTTCCATGGCAAGCTGTATGTAGGGCATCACCGTTGTCAATGGCTACATCCCATCCTCTCAGTGAAAACGTTCCTATGCTCTGTCACAGCACGGCTAATCATCTGTCGGTTCTCAATCAGGTTGGAATAGAATCCCTTGATTCTTTTGCGCTTGTCATCACGCCCAGCCTTCAGGAGTTTGAAGCTCGTCACAGTCATTCAATCATAGAGTCCTACTCGGAATACCACAGACAAGGTTTAGACTTTCCAGATCCTCATAAATGCCGCCATCTATCTAACTTATACCACGAAGATTCTGTTGGGGAATCTAAGAGATACACATTCAAGCTCTTGTTGCATGTAGAACGGAAGTGGTTGTCAATCACGTGCGTTCATAAGTGAGAATGATAATGGGGGTTACTTATCATCACATTCATCATGTTCTTGGGTGCGAATGAATATCTTGGAATAAGAATAAGAGGGATTTGAATAAAAGACAATAGAATTGCATTAATACTTGAGGTACAGCAGAGCTCCACACCCTTAATCTATGGTGTGCAGAAACTCCACCATTGAAAATACATAAGTAAAAGGTTCAGGCATGGCTGAATGGCCAGCCCCCATGGTCTAAGGACTAGGCGTCCAGAGATGATCAAATACACTAGTAAAAAGTCCTATTTATAATAAACTAGCTACTAGGGTTTACATGAGTAAGTAATTGATGCATAAATCCACTTCCGGGGCCCACTTGGTGTATGTTTGGGCTGAGCTTGATCTATCCACGAGCTGAGGCGTTTATTGGAGTTGAACTCCAAGTTATAACGTGTTTTGGGCGTTCAACTCCGGATCATGACGTGTTTCTGGCGTTTAACTCCAGACAGCAGCATGTACTTGGCGTTCAACGCCAAGTTACGTCGTCAATCTTCGAATAAAGTATGGACTATTATATATTGCTGGAAAGCCCTGGATGTCTACTTTCCAACGCCGTTGAGAGCGCGCCAATTGGAGTTCTATAGCTCCAGAAAATCCATTTCGAGTGCAGGGAGGTCAGATTCTAACAGCATCAGCAGTCCTTTTGTCAGCCTTCTTCAGAGTTTTGCTCAAGTCCCTCAATTTCAGCCAGAATTTACCTGAAATCACAGAAAAACACACAAACTCATAGTAAAGTCCAGAAATGTGAATTTAACATAAAAAATAATGAAAACATCCCTAAAAGTAGCTTGA